>NW_027108945.1:608318-657021 GCF_000696795.3 Halyomorpha halys
AATTTAATAATTAAATAGAAATGTATATGAGGAATGAGACATGTCTAGTCAGTGAACATTGATTAATCAATATATACTAGAGCAAAGTATGGTTTGTTGACTAAAAATCTATTGGATCTACTTAAACGCGAGTTTTTACAAAATTTATCGCATTGCCCTAGAAATTATTTACTCAGTGACTTATTGATGGCTATCTCAAAACCGTCTATAAGTATGAACCTGAAATGATTAGTGATGGATATCTTTAAACTGTAAATGTGTAATAACGCTGTTTCAAAAAATTCGGATGTGGTCTACAAAATAATTATTTCTAATACCTAAATTCTTCGAATAACTGGCTAACTATTCATCTCCAGAAGGATTATAACTAGAGATCTTTTTCTTTTTATGCGGTAAAAAATTGAAAAACGTTTTATGAAAACCCAAAATGTGTATAAAATACACCAATCCTTTAATAATCATCAACTTTATTGTTTCATTTATAAAATTAATACATGGAAAGCCTACTTAACCACGTTTAACTCAAATTAAACTCGCTAAATACTCTCTACATTTATGCAAACATACATTAAAAACTACTTCGATTAAAATCCTAAAATTTTGTCCATAATTGAAGAGCTATGTGGAAACTAATTGTATTATATGATTTTATATTCCTATTATGAAAGCAGGAATTTAATAAAAAAATTTAAAACTAGCTCAATTTTAAGTTTTAGAAAAAATATACAAGGCACTATATAGAAAGGAGTATTTAAAAACATTTTTTTTATACAAGAGATAAGTTAATGTAGAAAAACCTATAAAGTCTGATTACAAATGTATAGATATATTCATATTGATCAGACAATTTTTATTTTTAATATAGCTAATTTATATAAATAAAACAATAATTTTATAAAAAAAACAATTGAAAATCCCACTAGTAACAACAAAGTCAGACGGAAGAATGAAGGACTTGAGACATAGTGGGAATCTAAGTTAAAAACAACAACCCTGAAGTTTTTTAAGATAAGCTTATTCTAGAAAGACTTTTCCACAGTTATTCGAAACTACTGGTTAATACTATTCCAAAAACATTCTTCATTTGTGTTCGCTTGTTTTATTATTTAAGGTTATTTTACTCAAATTCATCAATTTGAACGATTAATTAAAAGAGGGAAAAATAGTAAATATTGGCATACATAGAACAATATGTGTATAATATGAGAAATCAAGTTTAAACATTAAATATTACGAAAAAAAAAATAGCCCAAAAAGACTAAAATGTGCAATTTTGAGTACTCTAAATCTCAGATCGTAGAAAATTACCAGCACGTGCAATTTTGTGCAAAATAAATTAGTGTTATTTGAATGTCTTCTCCAGGATTCGAATATTTGTTGATATTAAGTGGAATTTGGAGCAAGAGAACAGATTGCAATTGCACGACAACCCAGTCTCTAATTATAACAATTCATTTTAATGATAACTTAACCCTCTACAAAATGAAACAAATATCATCTAAATCGGGCTAGTGTTAGCAAAGATGGAAACTCGTTTTATTTTTATCGTATAAAATAAAATATTAGATACCACTACTACAGTGGCTTTTGCATTTTGGCTGCCCTAGCGAGATAAATAGGCTACATTTCAATAATTTGTTTGACAATAAGTATTCATAAATAATAAATAAGTATATATAAAAAAAAATGAATACTTTATAATCACTTTTTATAGCATAACAATAAAAAAATATATAATATTGTTATTATAGTTTTATTAATGATCGGTCTATGAAAATGCCATCCGTACCTTTTGGGTTTACCTGTAATCGGCTATTAAATATTAAAGTTTATGCATTAATACTTTGCTAATTATTTTAAAAATAAAAAAATTGAAGTGAGACTCTATAAAAATATAGTGAAAATACAACATATTCATGACTTATTTTTACTCAATTTGCCGGAGGTTTTATTTTTCACCATCATTGAATAACTTACGTACATGAGATCTATAAGGAACAGCTTGTTACCTTTGTGGTACACTTTGCAGTACTTTTTTTTCTCCTTTTCTATATATTCAATTGCTATAAGAATAATTGTGCCGCAATTTCGTTATTAGCTCGAAATTTTCCTAGTTCAACAAGAGCACTGTGGCAAAAAATGAGTAAGAACTGCTGCTCTACATCGATGGTTCTGTCTGTTCTCTATTTGAACTTAAATGAATGCGTGATAAACTCAAAGAATCAATGGTTCAGAGGACCACGCAGAAAAATGTTATTTCTTTATTACCATGTTTCATTTATTTCAGTTGATCATGACCTTGAAAATGAGCTAACAAATAAATGTCTGCAACCTTAAAGCCACCAGAGTACAAAATGACGGTCAATTGAATTTTTAAAATTTAGCTCAATTCTCATTCTTTGCTCAATATCTTTAAAATTAGCACCCTTTTTTAGAGTAAAGTTATGCGATAATAGCTCTTTATTTTCAGTAGTTTCTAAAATACAGTATATAAAAAACCAATATTTTTTTCAAGTAAAAAAAATAGACATTTTGTGAATATATTTTGGCAAATATCATGGAAACAAAAACTCTTACTAAAATGATCGTTGTTAACTACTTCAATATGAATTTAGTCGGCTTAAATTTGAGCGCAAATAAGCACCTATTAGACGTACCTAATAGTTTCACAGAAAGTTTTTCTAATACTTAATTTTTAATCCAAATAATGAGAAATCAACATTTTTTTAAATTTATTTATGGGAATATCATAGAAACTGACGAAAATAATCTTCAATTTAATAGTTATTGACTTCTTTAAGTCTGTTAGGGTTACCTAGACATCTTTATCAAGAAATATTCTTTTTGTTGTTTCCAAATAAAGGAGAATTAAGATTTTGTGAGTTCATTTTGCTTATATGCAGCAGAAACTATTACACATACCAAAGTCTATTAGGACTTGAATTGTGGCTAGTTAAATAACTCATAATGATTAAGTTCTGAGAAGTAACAGTTTCCACATTTCCATAAATAAATAAGATAAATGATTTTTCATTATTTGGGAAAAAATGTTGATATTTCAAAAACTGTCTTAGTAACTATCTGACCTACAACTGTTTATTAGTTCCTCAAATTGAAGACAATAAATACACCATAAATTAATTCAGGATGATTATCATCATAGGTGTAACAGTTGCCAAAATAAATTCACAAAATGCTTACTTCTCATAAAAAACTATACTTCCGGAAACAGGCTATAGCCACTCAAATTACGCAAGTTAAATTGACATAGTTCATGATGCTTATCTTTGAGTAAGTAGCAGCTTCATGATATTTGGAAAAATATTGATATATCATTTTTTAAAGTGTTGGATTTTTAAGACTGTTTTTCAGAAACATTTGAACATGAAAGTTTAGTAACTTTATTCTACTTAAAAAATGTTCTAGTCATGATTTTAGTCTAGGTAATAGCTATAAGATATCCAGTACTGAAGAAAAACTAGCAAAATTTTCATAATTGGCTATTATTTTTTTAATCTGGTGTTTTTAATGTAGCAAACATATATTTTTAACCTTATCTTCAAAGGCATAATTGATTGAAATAAATGAAATTGCATAAAATAAGTCACATTTTTTACCACTTAGTCTCCAAAAATATTCTATTTGTCTTTGAAAAATAATACTTACTTAATTGTAATTAACTGTTAAAGAATAAAACATGTTTGAAAGAAAGCAATATAAAATAAACTTACTGGAAGATTATTGATTGACTGTGTGTATAGATGAATGGAATATGGTCCGGGTGCGGTAAAAAAAACAACTCAAATAGTAGATAATTATACTATTTTATTGAGCCACTAAAATAGTATAATTATCTAATATTTGAGTTTTTTCTTTTTACCGCGCCCGGACCATATTCCATTCATCTAAAATAAACTTACTTTTACTTACAAAAGTAAAATTTATTTATCAAATTTTCCCATTAATAACAGGTTTGTATTTTATTCGTATGTTATAAGGGAAGCCAGTCTTCATGTTGGCACTTATATTTATGAATAACCTGCAGCAGTAATACAATTACATAAAGATAAAATAGTAATCTGTATCACATCAATTTCCATGATGTGACCTTTTCTAAGTTTTTCCTCAATGTCAATTTTGGGCTGATTTATGGATTGTTTATTCGCTTTTTTTTCTAACCAATCTTTGGTCCAACAAATAATAAAGGAGAATAGCAGTGAAGAATAAATAAGAAAATGTCTGATTTGTTCAGTGATATATGGATAGAAAATTAAGGGATACAATGGTGAGAATAGGGATGATTAATGTCCTAGCATATGAAATAAATACATGATGTTTCTAATCCAGACATAAGAAAAATTATAAAATTAATATCACACATGAACATTTACCTATAACAAGTAGACACATCATATTTATTACTTCCTTTTTTTTTTTTATTAAACCATTGTATTGCATTATTACTTTTGGTAGTAGTAAAATCAAACAAGTGGTAACATAATTTATTCAATCTAAATCATAATAATTAACTTTTGATAATTAACATAGAAAATAAATTTTACAAAAATTATTATTTTTAATACACATTATTAATATTAATGCTTTCAATAATTAGTGGCTAAATTTATAAAACAACAGAACAATATTGACACATTTTTTTTTCAAAGAAGATTAGAGACTGGAAGATTTTTAAAAATATAATAAATATTTATTTCTTTTTGAAAAAGCTTTCATTAATTTGAACATAGTCAAAATAGCTATATATTAAACTCTTGTGATCCATCACTTACAATGTTGAGCCTCAAAGCAATTGCTTCTTTCCTTAAGCTACTACCCATCAATGAATTCGACAAATAACAGTATGATATGAAAGTAGACCAGAGGACATATCAATCCTGTTACATTGGCACAATAAATTATAGGCAATCATGAATGTAAAAAAAAACTAACTATAATATTATTTTATGTTAATAAAATAAACAGGAATACACCAAATGACCCTTGTCAAATTGTTCCAATACTTGTATTAAAGGGTTTGTTAAATTAATCTAAACAAATTCCATTACAACTTAGTGAATTTGATAAATATTTTGTGAATCTGCTTCTACTTCTTAATTTTACAAACATTTCAGAGAGAAAATATATTCTAATGCAGGCTTAAATTAAATTAATTAAAATCATACGAGATCCCAAAACTTAATATAGTCAATCGCTATAATTAAACTATATCGTTATTATTTATTTTACATACAAATACAGAAATAATAATTTTGTTTTAATGATCTGTAAAAATTTTACCTATTTTAATCAACAATATCTCCTCTAGTTGTACTTTTCTTACAATTAAACCAGTCTTTTAATCATATTGCGAAACACTAGTTTAATTTCTTATGCCTACCCAAAAATAATACCTCCTCAATATACTTCAATCATTTTATTAAAAATTTATATTTTCTTTATTATATTTAATTTTGTACAATATAACATTTTCTTAAATTATAAATTAGACATTTTAAGGGTAAACAATGATAATAATATAATTAATTTAAACAGAAAAAATGATTTTTTTTTTAACATTATAAAAAGTAGACAATATTTAGTCTAAAGTGCAGTAAGATTTAACTAAATAAATATATGTGGCTATTCTATACCAATTAATAAATAAAATCATTGGTTCACCAAAAATAATGGTTCAAAATTCTACTGGTTAAGTATGTGGGTTTTTACAAATGGAAGGAGATGGGACTAAACTATTTTAGTAAACCTAAATTATATAGTTTGTTGTTACTTTCTTTAAAAAAATATTTCAACTAATCATGAGATACAATAAACTTAGTACTAAAAGAAATAAAGTAAAAAATATAACTTTGTGGAAAGTTTAAATCTAAAACCTATACAACATCCATTGGGATTTCTTTAGATTATATAGGGTTATAATTTGTTATCATCCTTTTCAAAAAATCATTTTAGACTAATATTTTTTATTATATTAATTGATTTTTGAAACCAAAATAAATTAAGTAAATAATTACTCATAAATTATTTGTATAAAAAAAAATTAAATAAAATCAAGAAGATACTGCTAATAACAAATTAATCTCCTTTAAAATATGCTATCAATAAAATAAGAATCTTGTAGAAGAGGTTATTTGCCATTAGTAGTCTCATAATAATCACTTTACCACGGAGGATAAATAATAGGAAATACATACTCTTCATAAATCAGAAGCCATTGCCCTCTACAAACTGCAGGAATAAGGATAGACTATACTTAAATCTGAAGATAGTGTTAGGAAAAATTACATCGATCTAATATGTTTAATTAGAATCCTGAAATTAATTCAGGATTTCTTAGTAGAGAGATGGTTAAAAAAGGTAAGAATAGATTAAAGTGACATATTTTACCCATTCTCATAATAATCAGTTAAGCAAAGAAATATTGAAACCATCACAGTATTGTCTAATAGGATAGATGCACCAGTATTAGGTACCTCAGATTTAAATTAGAGGTTCACTTATGGTGACTTCTTCTAGAAAGTTCTTTCTTAGCAATCAAGACAGTCTTTGTTTGGTTATTTCAGCCAGTAAGAGAAAATTCCCCTTCTGCATGTGGTATTTAGCTGAATAAGGTGAGGAGGTAATAGTGTCTTGTAATGATCTTTTAGGAAAGTTCAAATACTTTCTGTTTAAATTATTTTTTAGAGGCTTTTTATTAAATGTAGAATTTTTTTTTTTACTGAAGAAGTTTTAATTTCTACATAAACCAGATGCCAACTTTTGACTCAACAAAAACCTTATTTTTCCAGTAGCAGGCACATTCAGATATGACTAAAATAAGTATTTGATACTTTGTCAAACAGACTGGAGCTCTATAATTGTCAATAAAACAACTTTTTGTGAATTAGCACTGTTTAAAGTTTAAATTTTGTATTGGGTATATTTATAAAAAGGGTTGCAATCAAGATGATAATTTTGGATAAGGATTTTAAAGACAATAAAAAACAAAGCCTCAAGTATTTTAAAAAAGTTTTTGTTGCGAAGAACGATGACTAATAAAATTGATTTCATCAGGACAAATGTGCTTGTCACTCACTAAAGCAAAAAATTAGTAAGATTAATTCAGTTTAAAAAATGATAATTTATCTTTATTAATGTCAAACCTAAATTAGCTTTGAGAAAATTTTACCAATTTAACACCAGTATTGAAAAGTAAACCATGTGTTAAATAACACCATAATACTAAAAAATTTAAAACATTTTGGTTCATGTAAACACCTACTACTGGTACATCTACCATAGTATTAAAATAAAAAAGAATTAAGTTCAATTAGAATTGTTTCATTCATAACAAATTAAACAGGCAATCATCTATACCACAAATGGCATTTTACTTATAAAGATCTAATATAGAGGGTAAAAAAACAAAACAAATACTAGGTATCAATCTAATAACTTTTTAAGGTTATAAAATAAATTAACTAACCACTATAAAAGAGGTTTGCCTTCTATATACCATTGGTAACATTCAGTATTAGGTAACCATTATAATAAGTACTTATTGGCACATATTTGCTACATTTTATGAGATCTTACAAATATTGCACTTTGTTAATAACCGACCGGTCATAGTGTTATTTACCCCTTGAGTCTTGGACAGCAATTAGATTTGAGTAGATGCTACCCTTTGC
The DNA here is from genome assembly GCF_000696795.3 of Halyomorpha halys. Taxonomy (NCBI): domain Eukaryota; kingdom Metazoa; phylum Arthropoda; class Insecta; order Hemiptera; family Pentatomidae; genus Halyomorpha; species Halyomorpha halys. The sequence goes on from NW_027108945.1 coordinate 616,007, forward strand.
GAGTGAAGGGCACGGTCCTTTTCTCAGAGAAGCATTTGGTCCTTTGGCACCACAGGATCCTTTAGCTAAACTTTTATCAGGACCTTTAGCCAAACCTTTTTCTGGACCAATCCATGGAACATAATCTTCCCTGTAGGAAAAAATATATATATTTTAAAGGATAAAACAATAAAATATTAGAATTACAGAGTCAATTTATCAAAGATCTATCATTCAATTTATGCAATATAAATAATAAAAAGTTAATTTAATATCAAATATAACAAAATTTCATAATTTGTGCCTTTTATTCAAATTATTGCAATCAGAAGTGGATTAAGTTAATGTAAGAACTATATAAAATGTTAACTGGAAGGGATAGATTTTGTATAATAAAAAATAAAACAACTTTTACAAACAAACTTTTCTTGATTCAATGTAAAAAACTTTAAAAGTACCATTAGATATAACATTGTCTTCATGTAAATTATATTCCATATTCATTATGGTGAGTTTGGCTAGACGATCTGGTCCATCATGTGCCTTAACTCTCTTTTTACAAGCTACAAAAATGTTGTGGACCAGAATTTACTTTTTCTCATAAATTATACAACCGAATTACATTGACTTTTATGATAACATTACCTTCATTTATAATGTAGATGCTCATATTTCAATAAAACTGTGATGACATAGTATTATCAAACATTATATTGATTACATTTTTTCTATTACCAATGTTAGCAATGAACTCTTTATTTACAATTATTTTTTATGACCTCCTTCTTGGGGATAGGAGGAGGGGGAGGGGTCATCTACCACCCTATTCTAACCATGATGGAGGTTCAATTTGTTTTTTCTTGGGACTACCACTGAAATAAAAGTCGACCCCTCAGACCAGATTTGATCTGGTGCCATTGCAATTGTGAGGTTGCAAAGTCCTAGGCCTCAACTCCCTCAGCTACAGACAGCCTCTCATTTCTTATAATATTTCATAATAAATAAAATTAAATTAAAAAAAAAAAAAATTACTTACAAAAGTAAACTTTCATCTGGTCCTCTGTGCAAATCTTTGTTAGGCCCCTGAGGTTTAGTAAGAAGAGGAGACATGAATAGGCAGCAGAGTGGATCAGATTCATCTTCTAATTTAGCTGGTGTCCTGGTGCACGGAATTATTTCAAGGAGAAAATTAAAATAAATTTGTTTTTGTATTTAAATTAGATAAGAGAACAAAATAGATATAACACATCTAAAGCTACTTATTTATTGATAAACAATTGAATTCAAATTTAAATGAAATCACCTCAAAACAAGAAATAATGACACTTTACAGAATAATATTTTTTCTAATATTAAAAATTTGAAATGTACACAGTGATTTATTGATAGTTTTAACACCCACTATATTAGTCAAAATTTGATCAAGCCTTTGGACCAGACAAATAGTTAAGTAAAATGGTAAAAAAACACTCAAATAATTATTGTTGCTTCCTCAATATAAGCTCTAAACTTAAGGAAGGATTGTGGCAAAGACATTTTTCTGATAATAAAACAATGATTATATGAATTAAGTCCAAATTCAATTCATCTGATCTCTGTTGAAATTTTCTACCTAAATGATTAAACTTAATAAAATAATCTTTTTTAAAAAATTTATGGACTAATCATAATTAGTCAGAAAGTAAAAACAAAACTTTTATTCGAAAAGTTAAATTAATTTTATCTATATCCATTCAAATAAAAATTTACTAGCAGGAATCAAGAATACATTTAAAGACATATAATTCTAGCATTTCAGACATTTAATTTTACTTCAGAACAAACCAGATCATGCACTGGACCTACCTTGTTTCATTTTTGTTATTCTTATGCCTCTGCTTAGTATTCAGGTCAAGTCTTATTGGCTCGACTGGGATTGCCTCTGTCCTGTTTTCTGGTGATTTACTAACTACCTTCTCAGTTTCAACTACTTCTCCAGAAGAATCACTTTATTAGAAAAAATTAAAATATTAAAAAAAAAAAAATAAAAGAAAAAAGAATGAACAAAACATTCTCCAAGATACATTACAATTTTTATTAAAGGCATTACTCAAACAAATTTTTACAAGCCAGATAGAATCTTCATAGTCAATATTTTAAAAACTACCTGTGATTCTGGACTTAATTAGGTAAGTTTAATATTATTGTTAGTACTATTAAGTTTAATAGTATTGTTAGTTTGAATTTATTATAATTTATTCATTTAGATATAATTCTGTGTAACTCTGGCCTATAAGATGGAACTAAGTGATATCAGCTTCTTAATTTTGTACAACCTGCCTATAAATGCCTTGCTCCTATAAATCCAATCTCAGTAAAGCCCATGATAGTCAAGTAGCAGTGTTTTAAGTTATAAATGTTATTGTGATTATAAACTCAAGAAAGTTTGTACAATCCCTCAAATTCATTCTGTCTGGTCAAACGATAAAACAGAAGGAATTTCATTAACCCTTAGACAGAGATTTGTTTCTCTTCTGGGGTACCCCTACAGACTGTCAAGAAGTTACTCTTGTTGTATACCTCTTATTAAAAAATATCTCCAGCCCGAAATAAGTATTGCTTCAGAATAACTTCAATAGAAAATAAAGAAAATTGATATTTTTTTAAAGTTGTGCCACTATCAAAGCAAACCAGCAATATATTTTAATTTTTTCTTTTGTTTCATCCTTTACTTTACTAACATTTTCTCTTATCATGTTGTTATAATCTTTCAGGGACTATGAGTTCATTTATCAGCATAATGATCACTATGGCCTATGCACTTATAAACCAGCATCACCAATCTAGTATTTGAGGAATGTACACTGAATTTATAAGTTCTTTTCCTAACACTATTACTGGTTATCAAGACATACCCAAGTTTCTATCCTTGCCACTAGAGTTTATTCAAATGATCCCTATTTTTCTTATCTCTTTGTTCCTAAAGATCATACGGTACAGGATTCCAATATATGGAACTCAGCCAATAGAATGTAATCTTCTAAATAATAATAATAATAAAATCTATACAGCATATCACAAGAGATTTGCAGAGTAACACCAGAGACATATTAATGTGGCGAAAATGTTTCATCAGGCCTTAGCAGAAAAATGAACTCTATTTTTTTTATCTTTGTTCCTAAAGATCATATGGTAGAGGATTCCAATGCATGATACTCGGCCAATAAAATATAATCTAGCAATTAATAATAATAATAAAACCTATACAGCATATCACAGGGGGATGTGCAGTGGTAGCGGGCAGAGAATAAATCCAGAGGCATATTAATTTGGCAAAAAGTTTTCATAAGGCCTCAGCGGATAAATTTAATTCATTGGATATAAGAATGCTATATTACAAGTACAATCCAAGTAGGATACTTCAAAAGGGCCCCATCAAGCTGTATTGGGATGGATCCATTATTATTGACCACACAGAGCCCCATAACAATCCAGACACACTCCTCATAAACAGGAAACAAAAGAAAGCTAAGATTATAGATACTGTGATTCCAATGATAACATTAGCTCAACTGTGGGTGAGAAGCTTCACAAATATCAGGATTTGGCAACCGAACTAAAGGAGCTGCACCATCAACAATGTGTAGTGGTAATGCCCTACCCGTAGTAGTAAAACTTCAAATCCCATTATTCAGTCTCGAAAGGATTAATGCTCATTTGATATATGTTTAATCAATAGTAAATTGCTTTACTTGCATAGAAATTTACATTTCCTTAATTTATATATATTTGCCATTTTTTAGTTTGATTAATTTATTCTAAGTATATCATTGAGATATCCTATATCTACAATCACAGAAGACCCGCAACAGGAAAGTTTCTTTTCTCTACCCTACCACATTCATAGCTCCCCTTCAAACACACACAGAATAAGGTAAAACTCATTTCCAATTGTATTTCTGATTTATTTTTTTCTGAAGGATAACAATGAAAAAATGTATATATAATGGTATAAACTGGCTTGGAGACCAACAATAAAATAAACTGGCATAGAGACCAACAATAAAATAAACTCAGATTGAGTGAGAAGGCAGACCCATAACATTTATGAAACAATAACACAGTTCAACAGAAAGCTAAAAATGTAATCTAGTTGTCTTATTCCTTACTACCCATACAAATAAATTGGTACAATAAATGAAAAATACAATTGATCTCAAAATTGATAAAATGAAAAGCACCAGAAACAGTTTAATCTGAAAAATGATGTGATCCAGTAACAGTACAACCTCATACACTGCATTGGGTAAATTACCAACATTTTCTCAATAAATTCAATGGATCTAGTCTCTTTTGTCAAATTTATTTTTTGGGATTAAAGGGTTAGGTTTTATTATTTGGTTTGTAAAATAAAACAGTAGATGGTGGCACTGCTCTGGCAGGGGATAGATTTGCTTCCCTTGAGTCTAGAATAATCTGTCGGTCGTGGCATCCATAAGAGAAAACACACTTTCTGTCTTTCTTTATAAAACCCTCCCTAAACTCCACAACAGTTAGCAGCTTAGGTTTTATCTACTAAATTATCTAGTTAATTATCAAACTTAAATGTATATTGGAAGAAAATAATTGGCATTTATATCATTCTCTATTATAAATTTAATAAAAAATATACAAGAGATGATGTCACACTTATGCACTTCAAGTTTAACCCAGTAAAATAGCAAAGCAAAACTATGACAAAATTTCTATTTACAAGCCTCAAAATTCTAGCATGTTCATTTTTCATAACATTAAATATCTACAGAAATTTTTTTTTTTTTTTTTTTTATGGAAAGTAAAATATGATAAATATATCATTCTCACACTGATTTTTTCTGTTGTTCTTCGAGCATCATCGCCAAGATTGTTTCTGCAGTTTCTTCATTAAATCCTGCACTGTCAAGAGCTATTGAAACAACTCTTTCCGCCACTTCTGGATGCTTTCTACATATGCGTTGCTTTACTGTCAACATAATAATATTTTGTTTTTAAGTTATAACAGTGAAATATTCATCAGTTTCTGCAGCTTACAAATATAGAAATATTTGAAATATACAGGAAAGCAAAACCTTTGTTGTACAAAACAATAATTAGGTCAGTGGTAATGTATGGCAGTGAGATATGGACTCTAATCAAGGAAAATAGAAGAGCTCTACTGGTTTGGGAGAGAAGAGTCCTGAGAAAGATCTTTGGAGCTGTTAAAGAGGAGCACAGGTGGAGAATCAGAAGCAATGATGAAATAAAGGAATTGTATGGAGAGCCTAACATCCTCTGTGCTATTAAGAAGAGCAGACTAAGATGGTTGGGACATGTAGAAAGGATGGAGCCCTGCAGGCTACCTAAAAGGATGCTAAATGGTGCACCAGGAGGAAAAAGGAAAAGGGGCAGACCCAGGCGTCGGTGGTTGGATGATTTGAGAGGGATGAAAATTGAAAGTTGGAGGAGTCTCGCTGGAGACCATGAGGCATGGGAAACAGTGATGGCAGAGGCCCAGGTCCTACAAGGACTGTAGCGCCCAAGAGTGAGTGAGTGAATTTTTTTGCTGTTCTTTAACCTGGATATACATTGCCTATCAAAGAAAAATTGGTTAATTTTGGAATGAATCAGCCAAAATAAAATTGTTTTTCAAATGAAAATTTAATACAACAAAAATATAAACATGAATGGAATATGGTCCGGGTGCGGTAAAAAAAAACTCAAATAGTAAATAATTATACTATTTTATTGAGCCAACGTTTCGCCCCACGTTGCAGGGCTTCGTACAAGAAAACAATTGTAAAAAAATAAGATTATACTTTTTTATCAAAAAATTATTTGTTATTCTTTATGACAGCTTTGAATACTCATTTCAATCTTTTTATGAGTTGTTTTAAATATATATAAACATTAGACTAACAAAGGCCAACAAATGTTGGTTTCCACACATGGCATTCTGCCTCTCATCTGCATTAGAGTGTACACACTAAGCTAATCTCGGCCAACAAAGTACAACCAATAGCTTTATTGGTGAACATTTGGTTAGTCTTTTTCTGGAGACAAATCAGAACAGTGAACTGACAAAGTACCTTCAAACCAGAGGTTAGGGCCAAAAGATTTAACCTTCACAAGGAGAGGGACCAACAATAACTTTTCAGAAGCTTCCAAAAAATTTTTTTTTAATGAAATTGGAGTGAGATTCTAGACCTCCCAAGTAAGCTCTTTCCAAAACAGCTCAATCAGATTGAGGGCCAGAGACCAAGTTGGCCATGTCATTTTTTTTTTAAATGCCTCCATTTTCTATTAGTTCAAAATATTCTACAAAGTTTAAATTTAGGTTTAGGATCATAACATACATACACATGTGGTATTAAATCCCATTACCAGTGATTAGACTTCCTCCAAAAGCCTTTGACATTTATTGTAATTTACAGGATCTTAACAGGCAATCCTAATTTTTTGACTAAAAGTGTAAATTTAACAAAAAGTAATGTATATTCACTTCATAAAGTTTTGGATTTGTGATTGAATACAAAAATTCAAATATATAATTAAAGTCTTTATGCAGTAAAAAAATTAAAAGAAAAACTATTTAAAGATAATTTAAACAAATTGATTACAAAATGTTTGTAGAAAATAATTAGTAATTACTAAAACAAATATCGAATTTAAAAAATTTTCAAAACATACTTAATTGTTTTTCTTCAACAGATTTCATCTTCCTTAATTGTGGAGACTTTTTAATCTCTGACTTGGTTGGCTCAGATTCCTGTTTTTTCAGACTTACTCTTGGCTGTGGCATCTCCCTTTTGTTGAAGCCGAGATTAAGTAATTTTTCAGTTGCATGTGTTACATTGTTATCAGCATTCACAAGCGTATCCAGCAATATGGTCTCCTCCACTACTGGAAATACACTCTTCAAATATCTAAAACAACCAAAATTAATATTTTATAATCTATATTTGATCAGATAAACCTCGCAAAGAGAAGTAATCTGTTAATAAAATAAATGTAACAATGTTCATGAATAATATGGCAAGTTAGGTTTGATGAAGCACTAAAACTGTTTGAAGAGACATGTGAGAAACAAAAAAAATGTTTTTAGGAAGAGATCACCCTTAACCACTCTGTTTGATAAAGGAAGTTAAATGATTCTTTAAGGATCTATCATGAAATACTAGAAAAGAGAAAAAAACAATCTGTTTTCTTTAGAAATATATAATCGTATTGGCAAAATATTTTATAAGCTGAAAGATTATGATAAAGCACTCAAAATATATAATGATGTTCTAAATATTGAGAAGAAAGCAAAGAGCAAAGCTGATAATCTGGCTATAATGTTATAATGAATAAGGAAAATATATTTTAGTAAAAGTAAGATTAATAGAGCATTACCAATATTCGAAGATATAATAAATGTTATGAAAGATATTTACAGTTGTTATCATTCTGATTATCTGACTGTAAGTACCTATATTGTACAGATAGACCAAAAGCAAGGCAAGTATGATTCAGCACTTGAGTATTCTGAAAATATATTTGAGTTGAAAAAAAAATTAGGTGAGGATTATCCAGATTGCTTATTTTCAGAATATAATAGATTTAGTTATGACATTATTTATTTTTTTTAAAAGAGTTTAACAAATTTCTAAATATGAATCATGAATGAGATCAGAAGTTAATGATCAGAGAAATGAATGCTATCCATAAAACTGATCACTTGCAATAATCATCAGTTAGAAATAATATTGTTTGTTTTTTTAGATATATTTGATGTAGATCTTCATGAATACAAAACATCCATGGAAATTCAAAAGCTTAGCCCTTAAAGAAAACAAAGAAACATTACAAATACTAAAAAAGTTCTTTTGATAATTTTTCTAAGCAAAACAAACACAAAGAAGCTCTGAAACTTTTGAGTGAGATACTGGAAACCCAGGGAATCTGTTTCAAAATAAATTTGATAACCACTGCTGATACAAAAAGTGAAATTGCAAAATGTTTTATAAGGTTTAATAAACCTCAGAGAGATGTTAGGTTTGTCCAAAAATTGTTTCTCGCTTTTAAAGCAGTTTTAGGATCAGAATATCCTAAAATAGTTATTTAAAATAATTTTTTACTGAGCCCATTAGAAGTTGTCACTATTTTCAGTTATTAAAAGAAAAAAAAATACTAAATTTATTAAACAATTAGTCACTTCTGGTTGTGACTGTTGACACCCAGAATGATGAAAGTAGAACTTCATTGCATCATGGTGTAAATCAAGGTAATATTGGAACTGTTCAATATTTGCTAGTCATTGCAGTCGATTTCATTCAGATAACTGAAAAAAGAAACTCTTCTCTATTTGTTACTTTCTCAAAGAAAATAGTGATGTAGCCAAAGACCTTTAGCAATATTCACCTGATTTTAGATCCAAAGAGAGATCATACCACAAAATTTTGGCTCTGTTCACTGAGTTGATATATATACTATTTATAACAAGTCATACTTTCTATAAAATACGTAGTTAAATTTTGATACTCTCTGTTTGGATCACAAGACCATACAGTGGTAAAAAGAAAGTTAGGTATTTGTTCCAATCGCATGTTTGTTTCCAATGTGGATTCCATTAGGGGACTTGTAAAATAATTTCAGGAGGGCACTTTCTGAAGAATATAGTCCTAATTAACATGAATTATTCAAACAGGAGTAGACAAGATATGCAATAAATTATTTTCGGAAAGTAAACAATATAGAAAATTGTGAATATTGAAAAATAGGTTATATGTATATGACAGGAAAAGTCAATCAGTTTACATGGTAATACAGTAAGAAATAGAAGAAATTCTAAACAAACTTTGGAAAACAGTCATTTAACCACATGAGGTAGGTTTAGTATTAAGAAAAAATTCTCAGAGCTTCCAAACCAATCTCTGTCTTAGGTGCTGCTAGTAAGAGGCACCACTACACTACAAATGCATTTATTTGGTTCATAGTTACAAGTGGGGAAAAAATTACTCCTCTTTTTTTTTCTTTACTTTCTTAGTGCCATATTTAAATGACAAATCCGTGAATGCAGTCAATAACAAATTTGTTTTATTAATTCAAACCATAATTCATTTCTTAAATTTTCATTAATAACTAATAATTTTATTAAGTAAATAAAAGTTAGGTCAAGCAAATCATAAAGCTAGCTAACTATGCAACATGCAATAAATTTGAATGATAATCAAATATATTAATACTTCTATCAAACATTTCTGGAAAGGTTAATATCAATCTGAGATTTATGCTATATAAAACAATATAATAGCATGCATAAAATAATAAAAACTTTTTATAAATATAACAGCATTACTACCAAGCTTCAGTAATGACAGTGACAAACTAAACAGCCAATAATATTACTTTAAAAAAATATAAATAAATAAATAATAGCATATACTGTACCACAGTGGCAAGAGAAGCCTCCGAACGTCCAACTTCAAAACGAGGGATACAACACCAAAATCACAAGAAAGGCACAATAAAACTATAAAAGAAAAATTATAATTTACATTAAAATAATTCATTCTTTTTTGTAAAAACGTATTTTTAAAAAGCATTCCATGAACAAAAAAAAAAAAAAATAAATTACTCAATACATTACAAAAAAGGATAGGCAAACTGATGGTCAGTAAGGCTAATTTTATAGAGAAAAATCTTTATATGGAAAAAACATTATGCATTAATATAACTATACAAAGCCTGCAGTACAAGTAGAGTTAATTCTTTGTAGGAACATACAACTATTCAGTTAGATCAAAATTAAAGTAGTGATATTTCAAAAATAGATATAACAAGAATGAATATGTACAAATAGTAACTAAGGATCCAAAATAATATCTATAAGCTCTATAATTTTCTCAAAATTTATAACTAGATTTGCAATTTTTTCAAAGAAAAATATTACAATTTCAGAAGATATGAATTCTTGTAAATATGTTATTGTAATGAAACATTATTATTTTTTTTTTAAATATTAAAGAACTATTGATATAAGTGACTATTGTTAAGCAACAGAACTTTTAGCAGGAGGAACATATCCTTTAAGCCTAATATTTCGTCAGCATTTCCATTTTTGATGATTGACAGTACAAATATTTTAAACATAAGGAAATAAAAAATATTGTGCATTTCAGTAGAGGTGTGTAAGAACCAATAAAATATACAACAATTAATTAATTAGTTACTCCTACATTGATTAGAGATTTATTAATGTAAACACCGAAGTTGAAATTTCACATAATGTGACAAGATATGATATTCATTTTAAACACAAACTCCGACTACAAAATTAGCAGGTGTTCCTTAACCTTAATAATAATGATTATGATTATAAAAACCCAGAACTTTATAATTAATTTCCCTGTTGTAAGCAATTGTTAAATATCATTCTGGATTGATGAATTTTGATGCAAAACTAATCACTAGTAGATTCAGGAAGCATCCCCCCTGGAAGGTGTAAATTGTTTTTTCTTGAAAACATTTGTTGATTATGTATAAATACAAAAGGTGCAATTATTGTTATGTCCTTAATTGAAAAATAAACCATATTTAAAAATTGAAGTTGTTAAGTTATTCAAACTACATTTGTTTAAATTGACTTTTTTGATTAGGTGAATGGAATAGCCCCCTCAGAGAATCCCTGGATCCGCCACTGATCAAACTGTTGAAGCCCAAAAGTTCAGTTTCTTTTTAATTTAGTTTCATTTTACTTGCAATTGATTTTTTTCATTTTTTGTTAATTATAAGTTTATTTTTAACCACAAGTTGATGATCATATTCACTTCTTTTGTCTAACTTAACTTTATATTTTGTTTCTTTATCTAATATTATGGTTACATATTTCATAAGTTACATATATTTTCTTTCTCTCAATTTTATTTTGTCTTTCGATAATTTTAATTTTTAAATCAATTATTTAATAAATAAAAGTATACATATTCCTTTGTATTATAACTTCAAATTTTTATTTTATTTCCTTGATTATGTTACTTTTACTTACTTATTCAATTACCAATATATTCATTTTATCTTCCACTTCTTTCATCAATTTAATTTTATTAATTTCATTCTGTACAATTATTTACTTTATGTCATTCTGTTTATATTTTAGTTTTTAGATTTTGTATTCCTTTGTTGTTATCTTGTTCTTTGTTCTTAGCTCTGATGAAGGCAGGAAATTCTAGCCTAAACGTTGGCATGATTAAATAAGTTTTTCAACTTATTTGTATTATATTTTGACCGCAGCCCCCAAGCCATCTGCTCCTCATTCTTTTATTTTTGTAACAGCAAAACAATTAATTTTTTTAAATTTCATTTGTTTATATTTTAATTTGATTAAATTGTATATCATTTGGAAGGAATTTATTTTGTCATTTCATTTTCTTTACTATTTTAATTTTTTTCTTTAAGAGATTATTTTCAGGTCATCCGTTTTTTATTTTTCACCCAAACCAGCAAACATTTACTCTGGGAAAGAGATTAGTTTTTCAATTGCGAAATACTCCTCGTCCCAACACAAACCAATGTTTATTCTGCATACTCCTGGAGAAATACTTTATTTGAATATTCTCAGAAACGTTTTATGGTATAGTGAATTGTAATTTAATTTAATTTTAAGAGTAAACTTGCCTCGAAGAATAAAAGAAAGAAACATTTCCAATAAGAAGCTGTCATAAAGTAATTGATAACTAAAAGACTTGTTTATATTATATTGCCATGGACCTTTTTACAATTTTTCCCTCTTTAGTTTAATTTGTAATTCTTATTTTACAGCATCTTTTTTTTATTTTCAATATTAGTTTGTATTTTTATTGACTTATTTAAAAAAAGTTTAACAATTGATATTGAACTCTAAAGAACTGCCAGTTTAATGCAGTTTAGTAATTTCCAATACACAAAAAAGTAGACAAAATGGACTCTTCAAATTGCAAGGTGATGATCAGTTGGCTGAACCAGAGTTTAGTACAGTTTACGGAATGGGAGATAGGCACCTAATCCCAATATCTACTATAACAACATCGATATCATGGTCTGAACATTCCTTGGCCTGTCAGAGATAGTGAAGGAATTAGGACATACAACCAATCCTAGTAGCTTGTAAATCAATAAAAAAAAAAAGTACCATGTATATGAAGAAGTCTGTGAAACAATCACTATCCCAGACAACCTTCTGGATCAGGAACCATAATTAGTAGTATGTCATTAATTTAAGTATTTACACATAATCAATAAATTACAAGTTAACTGAAGAGAATGTGCTGACAGCTGAAATAAAATTATGAATAACTGCTGGGAACAGAAGCTTCTGTTCAGAAGTCTGTAAAATTTTGGGGGCTATCATACCGAACTGTACTCATAGCTTTTAAGACTATAATAAACCCAGCAGTAACATATGGTCCTGACTATTCCGAATCTGATGAATACATTTTTTATTTTTCTTCTTTAGTTATTCATTAAATTCTTTTATATTTTTTATTTAGTCATTGTTTATTACTGCTAATGATGGGTACTAGTTAAAGCCCTATCAGATTTTTTCAATGAATATAAGACCTAGCTAGTATTAAAAACCATTTAAGTCTACATTGACATGCCGAGTTTGATCAAAATCATAAGAGTCATTTTTGAGAAGTTTTAAAAAATGTGAAAAATCGAATCAATGACATCAATGGTGACTATATTACCTACATCAATAAACTTGATCAAGGATCTATACTTCCCAATCAAGTATCGAACTCGGGACCATTTTCATGAGCCCAAAACTACTTTAGTTTCATAAATTAAAAAAAAAAAATTCATTTCTTAGTTTTTGTTTTCTTCATGTAACAATATTTTTGGTAATAATTTTCTTGCTATTTATCCTACTATTAGAGGTTTTATCACAATCAATTAACAATACAGTAAGTAATTGCCTAATTTACACATGTTACTATAAAATTCAGGGTTATTTACACTACCATTTTGATAAGTATTTTATTTTTATTTTAAATTCAGCTTTGTCAGTTTATTGTTGAAAATGCAAAGTACTCAATAGAACATTTGAAAAGCAATTTTGTAAGCCTTCATATTTTGAAGCTAATCAATACTAGCCATCAATTTTGCATGACTATGCTCATGCAACTATTACTTTTTTAATAATTCACAAAAAAGCTCTATCATCTTAAACTACATCCCATATTAAATTAATTTGACAATATTATTCACCAATGTAATAGAACTGTAAGTCATATAGTTATATAGAACACATAGGCACACATAACCGATTCGCTATTCATCAGAGGCCTAGTCAATATTTAATTATTTTGATAATTTTAATAATTAAAAAAAGTATATAAATTCATATTTGTTTTCCTTATTTCTATTACCTATTGTTATGCCTAATTTAATACAATAATAATGATAATTTTAAAAAAATATATTTTTTAATAATCACAATAATATATTAGCAAGAAAGTGTCTCCAACTACTATTCTTGTTAAAAAAACACTCTAAATAAATTATTAGCAAGAGTAATTTCAAATATAAGAAAATTATACGATACTTAAGCCACAAACCGATGAACACCTCTAAAATAATTCCTCATGCTCTTGGGTAGATTTACAAGCAACGTACCACATGCAGAGGATACCTATAAAAACTATTCAACATTCTCTCACTACTGATTTACCTAAGCTTCATTTTTGGTGAGTGTGGCTTTGGCTGTGGCCTGCAAGCTATTGGTACAGGAGGCCTTACAGGAGGTGGTGGTGTAAATGGTCCTGGTGTTCTGACAGGATGCTTTTCCACTTGCAATGCACTGACAACTACTGCCTCACGCCCATGGTATCTAGAAATTATTATCATCATATACAATTTTACAAACATAACTTTCTGTAACAAAAATTAATTAATTTAACTTACAAAGCTTTTATTTCTGAGTGTTATTATGGCATGTTAAGAAAAGGCACCTTTTAGACCAACTTATGAAAATATATACCATGCTTGCAATAAAATTTTTGTTTTCAATCTGTATGTTAAAAAATTTTATTTTGTAATATCGAAGAACATACAATAGTTATAAAAATATACAATTTTATTTTTTAATTTTCAATAATGAATTTTTGATCCAATAACTATGAATATATTCCACATATATAATAAATAATAAACTCTTAATCACATGTACTATCTACCTTTAAAGATGTTCTCAGCTTAATATTCCAGAAATAGGGACTTTGAAGTTCATTTTACTAATTTCATAACAACGTACTTTAATACTGTCTTTTGAATATCATTAAAAGAAATAATGTAAGAGTAATTACATTACAGTAGCTATGAATAGAGAAATAATTTATTCATACTCGCTGCAAAGGAAAAGCTGTATCATTGGCTCTTTAGCCTTAATTCTTTAATTAATTCTAATTTATAATATAAATTCTTTAATTTGTGCTGCCAATTTCACACACGTGAATTTGAATGAGAACCTTTTATAATTAGAAAATATATCTTCATTTTGTGCTGTGAAGAGGTTGGCTCTCTCCCTAATCCATAACATGCCAAAAGGTTTATCTTTTTAGCTCAATTATCTGTTGTAGAAAATAAGTTTTATTATTTTGTTTTGTAAATAAAACGATAGATGGCGACACTAGAATACTGCTGAGAATAAAACAGGCATGCTGCTTTGTTCTACACAGTCTGTCCTGGCATCTGTTTATGAAAACACACTCTCGTTCTCTTTATTTACAAAATCCTCCCTACTTTCCACAACATTATCTACTCAGTCACTTACTGTTACAACTGAATAATACGTGATAATTAAAAATTCCCAAAAACATATATACACAAGAAAATTGATGAGGATAATAGCAATTATTTATACCTTGTGTATGAGAAATCGAGATAAATTTAATCGTTTTAAATTTTTATCAAAACATACTTAATTAAAAGAGCTTTTATGTGTGTTTCTGGAACAGTGGGAAACATGTGTCTGATCCTGGAAATGATATCTGTCATGGCTGCTGCCTGAGTGGTTGAATGCACTGCAGAAGCTCCCATCAGAGGCACATGGCGTCCATTACGGAAATTTTCCTAAAAAAAAAAAAAAAAAAAAAATCCTTTTTATCAACTCAAAATAGACTCTAATAATACAAATAGTGAGATAATTAATTTAGTAAAGCATTCATGAGTTAAAAAAAAAGAAGTTAAAACTGTGTAGTTTATAAACTGTATGGTTCAAAATGTATATTTTGAATAACAGTTTGAAGAAACTATAAATTATAACTATTTTGATTTTACATTAAAATTAAAAACATAACCTTATGTGTTTATATAATATACCCACAAATGGAACCTTCCGCAAACTATTTATCTCTATATCTCTAAAAATTTGATTGAATTTAGAATAGTGCCTCTATTAATTTAAGTACCTGGTCTGATCTGTCAAACCCAAGTTACTAGAACAGTTTATAATGGGACTCTTTATTCATTCCCCTCTCCATTATCTTCATGGTTGGAATTAGTTATTTAACAACCATAGTTATTAGAGGTAAATCTTATATTTTAGATTATACAACACAGAAAATGTTTTAGACTTTTTTTTTTTACTTTTAAAAACTCAACTAAATACTGAACATTAACAAAAGAGGAATTATATGAATATCTTAAAAAAATAAGAATGAATTCATCAAATATCTTGAACTATGTATACCACAAATATTTTCTTATTCTTGTCCATAACAGTATACAACAGAAAATAGCATTTTAAAAACACCTTTCTGGGATACGATCATTACAAAATAATATGATGATCAGAGGATGGAAATATTGAATTATAATCTAATTAAATAAATAATACACCTATAAATAATCAATTACCTGATTACTCTGAGTCTGTTCTGAATTTGGTTTGATTCTGGGATCATCTAGGCTTATATTTCTTGTAAAGTAATTCACAAAGTAGCTGTAAAATTAAATATCATCTTTTAAGAAATTTAAACATATAGAAGTATCAAAAATTAATTAATTTCAAATTAGGAAGCAATGGTATTAAATTAAATAAAAACAAAACAATGAACTGATTGAGCTATATGTAGATTAGAAACATATTATTTGAACTAAGGTGATAAAACAACATGTAAGATGAAACCTTAAAAAAAAATCCTTTGAAAGGTTTCATTAACTGAGTTAAGTTGATTATATAAATTCACTTACCTTTTTCCAGACTTTGGTTCCAGTTTGGAGTCCCATCCAGGTGGTAGCCTTTTGAAACTCATATTTACAGAAACTTTAAACTAAGGGTGTCCACACTCAATAGGAATGCATAGCTGGAAGATTTGTTTGGAAACTGAAGGAGATACATGGTCAGCAGAGAAATCAATACTCCAGCTACTGGTAATCCCACACCATCACAACAGATGGCAGGATGTCCAATTTCCTATTTCCTCAGTTTCTCATGAATAGTGTTTAATAGAGGATTATTGAACATAAAAGATAGATATAGAATTATAATAACAAAAATATAAATTTTATAGTTATCTGATAAAATACATAGCATTTAATTATTTCAGGTTTATGCTTTTAGGTTGAAATTAGAAATAATAATTTGATGAACTTACACATAATCTGTTTATATATATTCAAATAAAATTACAATAAAAGTGAAGGAGACCCCTCACCTCCAAATATTTCTAGTAGAATTAGCATTGAATGGATGCATCAAAACAACAGATAAGTATTTCACTGTACACCTTCAAGTACCATTGGTAGAAAAAGGTAATATTAAATCTGAGTTATGTAACCATACGTTATGCAACCTATTAATTTAATGTTTTTCTATTTTAGGGGGATCGGGAAAAAAATAAATAAAAGTGAATGTGACAGACAGTATGTGATCAAGTTTTTCTGTTTTAGAGGGATCGGAACAAAAATAATAATAAATAAAAGTGAATGATTTTGAAAACAAAATTTATTTTTAAAAAAATTAAAACAATTTTACAAAATAGGTATTATCTAAAAATATGAAAATTAGCATAGAGTTTTGATGCTAAAGATGATTAAATAAATTTTAAAATTAAAAGAGTAATAAAAATAAATTATGAGGTAAAATAATTATAGTCAGTTAATTTAAAAAGAATAATTTGATTCCATTATTATGGCAAAATGTACAGGATATAAAATATGGAATTCCATCAACATTCACAAACCTTCTCAAATGACGAAATAAAATGCTATTTATTCTTAAGTTAATTTAATCACCACAATCCTTCTTTGAAGGCCCACTTGCATTGAATTACTAAATTTCACTCATCATATTTATTGAGAGTCAGGTGTTGCTGTAAAGATGGCCAACCTGTTGTCATCATTAATAAAGTTGAGGATCTGGAAGCCTTTTATGGATGCCACACCGTTGTGGTTACTTAAAATTTAATCCTTTATTTATTTTTTCTATTACTTTGTCTATTCTTACATTTTCATTATTACTACTCATTTAATTATTTATTTGCAACACAAGAAAAACTTTCTTTTTTATAGAAGCTATTAATCTATTAGTGCATATGATTCATTTGTCTTCCTTCAGTAAATTTAATTTAGTTTTCCTGATATATTTTCCAAACATATTTTTACATTTATGCCTATTATTTTCATCTTATTTTCTATTTACCCTTCTAAGTAGCATTATTTTTATTTTCAAACCAAGTAAATTATTATTGTATTCAAGTGTTTATTTCAATTCTTGTAAATTTTATTAATTATTTCTATACTTGTCTCAAATTAATTTAACATTGTATTTAATTTGTTAATTTTTCACTCAGCATGTGTTTCTTTTATTATCAATAATGAAAATTGAATTATCATCAGATTTTCAATTTTTCATCATCGCATATTTTATTTTATTTAGAGAAAGTAATATTTCTTCATATTATTATTTGCCTAAAATTAATATTAATTTGTTTTCTATTCTATGGACATTTTCTTTCTCTACAGACTATAATTTTTTGTTTTCTTATATTTAGACAGTCAAATTTTATTTTATACATAACCACAGATTCTTTTAATTCAATCTTCATCATTATCTTATACTTTTTCTCACCAATTTCTAATAAAAATATCAAATGTACCCTTTCCTTCATTCCAACTCCCAGACCTATTCCATTTCACTTCACTACATACAACCCCTTTTTCTTATATGATTAATATCCTACTAACCTGTCATTTTAACTCCCAGTCCTTCCCTGTACATTTTGATGAATTTCTTGATACCTTCCTTAATAATTCCTATCACATCATTGCTGTTTCTGAAACCTGGCTCAAACCAGACATTCCTTCTTTTTCTGAAACTATCCCTAATGACACACTCATTCAGTAAGACATTTCTTAGAATTGAACCCTATTATTTAAATTTAAATATAACCAAGAAAATAATTTTACTTAAAAATAAATGTTGTAAGATTGAAAATAGAATATTTGAAAAGGGCTTAAAAATATCCTTAAATATTAAATTAATGTGGTATAGCACCTTGTTGGTGGTAACCAGATATAACCATATATATATGTATATAACCAGGTGTTATATTGTTCTTTAGTTCCAGAGCCGAGCATGCTATCATAGGATTGTATCATTTACTACCTCACAGTCATTTTTTTTTAACAATCTTTTGAAAATTCATAATTTCTATTAATGCCATATAAGCATTTGTTCGTTAATCCATTAGAATCTATATGACCTTGAGCAGTATAAAGTTTTTCTTTGTTATTATAACTCCTCTTCATTTGTATTAATCCATGTTTAGTTTCAGTCAATTGTCAACCTGAATTATTTTGGTCAAGGGAAGGCGCTTTAATAGGTTCCTAAAGAATTCATTATCTCAATAGCAAATGTATTCTCAAAATATTTCTGAAACAAGTTCTTAGTAAAATAAAGGATAAATAGAATACTCTATTATTGTGAAAATATATTTTTTTTCTTTATCATGTTGTATGTCTCTTTAAATATCTAAAAGGTTCACTAGGTATGGGAGATCATATAAAAAACTTGTAAATGTTTAATTGGCTTTAATTTATTTATTTTTTTGTTAAGACTATAATTATTAGTAAATTTAGTTATTATAACAGTTGTGGCTGTTAACAGTTACTATTTAATATTTCTTTTTCAAATGTCTTTGTATATTCATAAGTATTAAAAACTTAATTAGTGTTTAGAACATAAATTTTCCATTGTAAATAAGTATCAAATTATATGCTAGTGAAATGTGAATTGGTTTTATCAAACTATATTTTCAATAAGTATTGTATTTATATGGTAAGATGTTATTGAACAAGTATTTGGTACCATTGATGATGATGTTTTATTTTATTACCCTTATCTTAATCCATGTATACATGTTCTAACCAGTCACCTTTAGTTCTGTACTTTACCATTTTATGTAAACAACCTAGCAAATCACTCAATTAACTAAAGTCGATGTTCATTCTGTTTCATCACCAATATGATGAGCCAAATGTATTATCAAGAACTGTTGTAGAAAATTAGTATTATTATTTGATTTGTAAATATAACAGTACATGGCAACACTGCTATAGTATGGGATAGCTTGGCTTCCCTTTGTTTGGGGCAGTCTGTCGTGGCCTCTATTAGTGGAAACACTCATTTTTTGTATTTCTTTATAAAACCCTTCCCTAAATTCCACAACATACTGGTACCAGAGCGTGGTTTAGTATGTAGAATAGTATAGTGATGAGTGTAATTTACGTATATTAACGGATACATAAGCTTTGTGATTTTATTATGGACTAACCCCCAAAATCAAAACACAAAGGATGATGGATGCTACTGTATTCAGTGTAGAAAAACTTGCTGCAGAAAATTACAGGATCCGGTAGATGAAAATTTAAGCGTACTTGTACGACTACTAGAAGCAAAGAACTTGTACAAAGAAATTATAGGAAAAGATCCGCTGACTGAAGGAAAAACAGCTTGGAAAAAATGTAACAAATAGGTACTCTCTACTATTATTTTAACGGTTAGTGACGATATATTGCCGTTGATTAGAGGTGAAAAGTGCGAAAGTTTGGGAAAAATTAAGAAAAAGGTTAGAGGGCGTTTCAGAAAAAAAAGTGATTAATTTAATGTTAGGCCTTGCCAAAATTAGGAAAAACAGTGGTGAAATATTGGATGAATATCTCATGAGGTTTCAATGTTTAGTTAAAGAGATAGCTCAACTGAGTAAATCCTTAACAGACAGAGAATTGGTGAGATATATCATTAAAGGCTTACCATCATATTATGATCCTGTTGTCATCGCTATTTTGGTAAAAAGAAATATTAAATTCAGTGAAATAAGGCAAATGCTTTTTTCATTTGAAAGAAGGTATAACCTTAATAGGACTGAACAAGCATCAAAGGCATATTATAAAAGGTCAAACTTTTGTTTAAAAGCCTGCTTTATTAGTAAAAAACCAGGTCACCTAAAAAAGAATGCTGGTTTAACAAAGAAAATAATAGATGACACAGGAGAAATGAACCCTCGGATACATAAAAGCCTCAACCAAGAAGACATCATAGAGCATCTTTGACTAAATAATTAGTCTTAAGCGCAATTACCAAGGATAATAAGTATCTAGTGGAGGAAAGAAACAAAGAAAGATAGAAGGAGAACCGATAAAACTCGTCAAGAAAAAATTAAAATGAAGACCCACAGCAAAAGTGATAAAAACAACTCTATCAGAATGTTTTGGTTCCAAAATTGCCTGATGACCCAGTGTCTGTGACTAAGTTAATTGAAAAGGAGAATAAAGTCATCCTTTCCCAGGAAGGAAACACGGAATAGATGTAACATATAATGGAGACACATAGCAAAGGTGATGAAAACAACTTTAACTTTCAGGATGTTTTAGTTGTTCCAGAGTTATATGGTGATCTAATTTCAGTGACCGAGAAAAATGAAAAGGAAAATGAAGTCATCTTTGCCCAGGAAGGAAACATGGAAGTGAGTGATGAACACTTTGAATACAAAGCTCCTGCAATGAGCAAACAACTGACATCTGGTCAACATCAAACATTAAAGTAAAGCTAAGAAGCGCTGAGACAGAAAGAAGGAGGAAGAGAAACCTGCTGAGATTAAAGGGAGGTTGCAAGAATTAAAGGCTTTAACTGGTGGCCCTGGACATTGTTTCAAAGATGAAGAAAAACTTGACCGAAAGATGAGGAAATTTTTTATTGAAGATTTTTACATGGATGAAGATGAAGAACACCCTAGATTAAATGCAGATGACTGTAATTATATGTAAAGAATATGGGTTGTGAAGCAGAAAATTTAGAAGAAGAAATTAGGACATATATACTTACTAAGAAGAAGAAAAAAATAAAAGGATTAATACAAATTTTAGAAAGGAAATTGTTGTTGAAAATTAGTATTATTATTTGATTGTAAATAAAACAGTAAAAGGTGACACTGCTCTGGATGGGATAGCTTGGTTTCCCTTTGTTTGGAGCAGTCGGTTGTGGCGTTTATTAGTGAAAACATATACTCTTTATCTTTGTTTATAAAACCCTCCCTAAATTCCACAACAAGAACTTCCTTTGCCAATCAACATTTTTTTGTTCCTTCTGATGAATACTAATGTTGCAACTTATCTTATTTCAGTCAAAAATAAAACTCCCTGCTCTTCTTACCAGGCTTACCATATGAGCCTAAACCATCTGCGATATTTAAATTACTAGGGAGAATTTATAGTCTTATCATACTGTACTTAAAGAAAGTTTAGCAAAAAGAGTGAATTATGAATTAGTTTTTACCAAAAGATGATAATATTTTTCAACAAATGGGATCAAATGTTGGTAGTTATTAATTACTTCCATGGATTTTAATTATCATTAATTATACTTTTAGTATTTCATTCCTAAATTTCAATTAAAAAGTAATAATTTATTTCACTTTGTTGGCTAATTAAAGTAACTGTGGCAGAACTTTTACATAACTAAAAGATTCCTATCAATAATATATCCTCTACCTTTGAAAAACTTTTTAGGATTATTATACTCAGTTATAAAAGAACCGATGTTGTTTAGTATTAGTCATTATATTAATATTCTTGCAGCAAAGTGCTTAATTTCTATGAATAAATGAATAAACATATATTGTGAATAAATAAAATATTATTTTGGATCTACATAGGGTTCAAAGAAAGCAACATTTGTAACAACATACAGCTTATATTTTTATAAGTATAAATAGCACAATCACAAATTGATTATTCAAACAACATTTTTATCAACATAAAAGTAAATACTCCATATTCTAAACTATTACTTTTATTTTACCTGAATTACATTTGTTACTATTGAATGACATCAGGTTGAAATATTAAATTTTTGAATTGGTAGTTTAAGATTGCATTACATTTTAATCCACCAATTTAATAAAGGATAGAATGACGATTCAATTAGAATGAACAAGCAAAGTACAAATATTTTTGCAGTATGAAAAATGTTGGTATTAACAGAATTATGAAGAACAGAGATCTCTAGTATATTAGTTAAATCAAGTTAGTTTCAACCAAATTATCTTTGGTTAAAAATTGTTATTTTTTTAATATTATATTTACAGATTCATCATAGATTTAAAAATTTTCTTTCTTATGACTAATAAGCAAATAAACAAGTTCCAAAGTGTGGTATATTTGCCAGTACATATGGGTAGTATTGTTCCAAAAATATTAAAAGTGCATTAATTAAATAGTAAGTTATATATGCATTAAAAGTATAGGATAGAATAAACAGATATAGGATATAACTGTACAATAATTAAGGATAAATCCTATCAAAATTAAAGAAACATTTAAGAACAGTTCCCTAATTGAAATGCATATTCCTAATTTAGTCTTAACTTACACAATATCATATATGTATTGCTTTGAGAAATTTAGCACAAGAGAATGACAAAAAATTCAGATATACAGCAATGTACAAGCATATTTACTTAAAAATCAATATCTACAATACAGAGTATAGTAACATTATGAAAGCCTTAACATCACATAATAAGAAATATCTTAAAAATGCATTAAATATAATAGTAAGTATAGATGATTTCAGTTGCATGTTTTCTGATAAGATTAAAATGCCAAAATTCTCATTTAGCATATGTTAAAATAAATTCAAAGCATCTTAATTAAGACTACAGTATTTGAATGCAAAAAAAAAATTAAAATAAACATTGTACATGAAATAATTTTCAAATCAGTAATTTTTCATGAACATTCGTTAAAAAAAAAACTATATGCCTCAACATTCTATGAAGGGACTAGTTCCAAAGGTGGCTGGCTACCCACGCTCAAGTATACTAGATCATTTGTAATTATGATAGTGAGAGGTCATCCTCACAGCATAATATTTTTGACACACCCACTACTTCTGTACCTTTAACTATCCAGTTCTCGTGAAGATAAAAAATCTTCGTTCGCATGAAAAAAAAATGAATTTTTATTTAATTTTAGGGCAGGACTACAAGAGATTTTCCTAATATATATATGAGTAAAATATTTTGGGAATTTATTAGTCTAGTTTATAGTTAGAAAAGAACTCAAAGTCATCAAAAAACTTATAATGCCTGATAAAAAATTTATGTTCCAATATTGAATTAATAATTAGTTTGTAATAGATATTTAAAATAATAATACTAATGAAATAATGTTATGTTTATAAAGTTCTTCTTTGAAATAAAAACAATATTGCTAAAATAAAACTTATTATTGACTGTGTGTAATTAATACAAGGAAGACATTACTGGTCCGAGTGCAGTCAAAAATCAACTCATATAATACAAGAATTATTAATTCATAGCTAACATTTTGCCCAACTTTGTAGGCTTCATCAGGGCTTTCTTCTATTCTCTGACTTTCTTCCTAAGCAACAGTCCAGCAAAGTGGAGGAAAATGTTGGCTCTAAATAAATAGATTTTGTACTATATGAGTTGATTCTTGACCCTGCCCGGAATATCTTCCATTTATTAAAATAAAACTTAATAGATAGACAACTAATGTCTTTGAAAAATTATAGTAGGGAACTTTGAGTTTTGAGAGAGTAGCTCATCAAAAAATAAAAAAAGAAGTTGGTTGGTAAAGAAAACAAAACTATAGTTACAGACAATCAGGTAAGACTGATTACTATAAGTTGACCTGTGTCATGGCAAAAACAATGGAAAGGCTTTGTCTCCTTCAATATATTTTGAGCTTATTTTTGATAACTGAATGGTAAATACATTTGTAAATAAATAATATTATATTGATTTAATAAAATAAAATAAACTGGGTATAGGTATATGATTTAGATAGAATTATATATTTGGTATATAGGTGTTTTTCTTTCTTTCATAGTATAAACATAAATAAATTAATGACTACAGTGAAACAGAGAAGATTAAGATACTTTTTAAGTTTTTTTTTTCTTTTCTCAATACCTTTTACTTATTGAATAAAAGCTATATATTTCATCCTAAATGGAATACTTAATAAATTATTCACATTTATGCTTGAGCTTTCCTTTTTACTACAAACCAACATTTATATTACAATATATATGTATAATATCGAATTATATTACATGACCAACAAATATATATTTAGTTTAGAGGAGAATAAACAGTATATATATGTGCAAAAAGTCAATTCGACAGCTTCAGAAATGCCAAGAATAATGAGCTGATAAAAGTAAATGACAGGAAAACCTCGCTTATTGGTTACCAGCTTGTCCAATTGATTGATTGTTCGTTAGAAAGGAAGAGTAGTTTATTTCAATATTAAAACTTATTTTTCCATTAATTTTTGGGTAACATATGAAGTTAGTTTCTTCCATGGTATAGGTAGAATGTAACAATCAAAAATTACATTGACCTCATATATATGTATATATAATTGTTTCACAGAAATTATGAGAGAAAATCAAAAAATATGTATAAATGAGGAGAAGATGGTTGGGGTGTAGTCAGAAAAAAACACAATAAGTAAATTCACTGATCGCATCCCCAACCATCTTTTCCTTATTTATGTATAGCCATGGTCAACTATGAACTCATCATTAACAAAAAAATACAAGTCTGAAATAATTCACTTTAATTCAACATTTACACAAATATCTATTAAAGAATAATTATGAATTTCAATGTTTAACTTTAATTCATAAGCAGGAGAACCTTCAATAGATTAAAAATGTTTTTCAGAAAATCTGAATTTGTAGTGCAAAACTTATTATGTATCAAATTAAATTTCTGCATATTAAATAAAGATTTTAATTAACTAATGTAGAGATTATTTACTCCACTAACATCATTAGTTTTCAACTTTTCATATAATTATAAAGCATTGTATTTTGTCTTATTTTATTTATTAAAATTGATGTACATTGTACTTTTTATTTATTTATTTATTTTTTTAATCAAATTTCATCTTCACCTTTCTTCACACTTGTTAATTGAGGTTTAACTGTCAACTGAGAAATGATAAAATGTGCAAGTGATACTAAAATGTAAATATTATGAGTGTTTCACTTCAACCTGAGTTCAAAAAAAGTCATCCATTTTTACTTACCTGCATTTATAAAAATCAATAATAGGCCAAATATTTACATATAATAAAAGTATCATATGAAAAAATATATTTATAAAGTGCCAACTTATTTGCTTAGTTTTATATATATATATATATTTTTTTTTTCATTTTTTTGTTAATTTTATTAATTTTTTTTCATATTATTAATAATGCTCATTACAATAGCAATTTAATTTGACATAAGATAACAAGGCTTTGGACTTGGGCTTTAAGGCTGGCCAGATCTAAACTGATACAATAGAAAAATTCTTTGTTAAATATTTTAAATGAGTAAATTTATTTTTTTACAATATAAAAAATATATTGATTACTGTTATTTCTTAAATCAAGTGAAATGTTTTTTATTTTAAAAATAAGGCTCTTATTGATTCGAGCCCTCTGCCCAGATTAAGCACTTTGTAAATGAAAAATTAACAACGCTATACAAGCAGACAACTGCAATGATTAATAAAATTTTCTTATAACTAAACATCTTTAAAGTTATAAAAGTTTAACTATGCTTCAAAAACTAAGCTACTTTTTTTATTATTATCTTTTGGTTTTAATTTGGACATGATTGAATAATATTACAATTTTGTTTAAGTTATCTTTAATTTACCTTGTTGACATCAATTAACTTCCAATTTCTTTAGTATAGGGATCTTAAAGAGGTAATCCTCTAGTTAACACAATTGAACTGAGGGATCAACCATAGTTTATTTTAGTTCAATTTGATTTTTTTACTTAAAATCTGATATCTTTCTTTTTTCAGGACTAACGGATCAGTGAAAAAGATGATTGCTTACTGATTACTTTCAGCACAGTCAATTTGGTTTTTTTTTTTGTTTAATTATGATTGCTAGAAACAAATGTTACTGTTCATACTGTTGTCACAAATTTTACTGTTGAAAATACTGTTCTCAGTGTCTTTAATGAAATTTAAATATTTTAATAATTTAACATGTTTAAAGATCTTGTATTTCCATCGAACATAATTTTTCTTGATATCAAATTTGAAGAATTCATTCATGAATCCTTGGTTAAAAAATTCTTTTGAGTGGATAGCAATCAGATGACAAAACTATTTTGGAAGAGAAAAGTGAGTTGCCGATAACAAAACTTATTTATTTAATGATGATGAATAAATATAATAGAAAATTCCTACCAGAGCATATATTAAGAAAAACAGCACAAAATTACCTTATACTAACTATTATAGGTTTATAATAAAAGTAGCAAAAGGATCCAAAGTAGAAATACTGAGTAAAATATAAAAACCAAATTTGTAAAAAAGATGCCTGTTTGAAGGGCATTGGATATGAGTGCAAAAATACAAACTCTACTTTATTTTGTTTGTATATGTAAATGTTTTCATTATTTTTAAAATAAATTAACTATCTTTTAATACATGTAATTTCATGGACAAAGAAATAGAAAAATATGTAAAAAAGATGATAAGGGTTGCAGTCAGCAATGATAAACGCAAATAAGTAAAACTAATTTTATTTGTGCCAAAATTTTGGCCTCAATTTCAGGCCTTCATCAGAGTTGATTCTGTAGATTCTCCACTATGATTCAGCGTAAATAGTATAAATTTTACTTATTTGTGCTTATTATTACTGACCGGGCCCCCGACCATATTTTTCTCACATTGAATGTACGGTAAAATAATTTCAATGAAGAGTAAGAACTTTTACATTGATTCAAGGTGGTGCTAAACATAAAAAAAAAACATTTAATATTATACAGATTACAAAATTAATGTAAATAGTTTTTCAAATAAAAAAAACCACTCTAAATTAGCTTTAATTTCTTAAATTATTGTATGTTGCTCAAATTACATCTCATATTTTACATACTCGAGGATCAATTTAAATTATTTTTATTATATTTTTCTACATGTTGACATCATCTGCCTTTAATTTTGTTGCTTTACACTTCACTTCATCATTCAAAATTGTAACATTATTCATTGTGTTCATAATTATAAAATAATGGAAAATCTAATTCTTCTACTCAACAACTTTTTAATTTTTAATAACATGAACAATTTAATCCTAACATTATAAAAGTGCTTTAATTATATATAATGCCTAGTAAGACACAAACAAAATTTACAAGCTATGATTGTTAAATTTCTTCTCTGCAACTTCATCAACTATGGCTAATAAACTTATTTTTAATCAGCACTGCCAGATATTAAAAGTAATTTTTCGGCAAATGTGGTTTTTAAAAGAGTGTTACCTGGCACTTGCAGAGTGGAGTATGTGATAAATTTCTGTTAAGGAAAACACATTTAATGATTGTTTAACTGTTAAGTTTCGATGAATGTTGAAATAAAAATTTAACTATACTGCTTTATTTGTAAATTTAATTATAAACAATTAGATTATGTAAAAATGTAAAAAAAGAGTAATATCAAAATTTTACTTCTGTATAAAAAAATTGAAATTTTGAGGCATATTTCATATGGAACATTTTCCTGAAATTGCTGTCAAATTCCTACTTTTCTTAAATGCCTAATTTGAAATCATCAACAAATGTGTTTGGAAGAAAAACAATAAAATACAGGTTTAAAATAATACAAGCTGCAAAAACAACTTTATATATATTTTTTCATGATAGATATGAATTTATAAATCAAACAAATTATTATTATTATTTTTTTTGTTTTTAGAAATATAGTATAACTTGTATGTCTTATCTGCAGCTTATTTTCAAAGCTATTATTGGCTGAGCTTAATAAATGTGAATTTATTAAGATATTAAATTTTCTTGAATCGATCAAGACTTTCAGTAGGTTGTTTAAGTATGTTCAAATAATTTACAATCAATTTTAATAATGATATAACTATTTAGATATTCTCAACATATAAACTATTATTGCAAACAATTAATCATAGGTAACAGAGTGGCAACAGTGTTAATAATTTAGTTAATAGTAACTGGCAATACTGATTAATCAATGGAAATCATTAAAAAAAGGTCTGACATTTTTATCTGATACATATATTTGTAAAATTATTGAATTGTTTTAGAGAAAAAATTATGGCTATATCTATTTAAAATTCAAAATTTAAATATCAGTTATTTTTAAAATTATTCAGTTTAATTTTTTTCAATCTGATTAGGGGAAATCAACAGCTGATTACTTTTTAAAAATATTAATGAACTTATTTCTTTTAAATAACAATAAAATAAAGTGTTGGTAATTCATTTAATGAATTTCCAAAAGACATTTATTCTACCAAACACTTTTCTTTTCAGTTAGAACTTAATTGTAGACCTTGTCAATGATTTCCTATCTTGTCTTAAATATTGTTACAGTTCAATTAAAAAATAATCTTAATAAGTCTTTTAAACTTTTCTCACTCTTAATATACAATTACGCAATTATAGTATTGATAATTTGACTTTTCATCAAATCTCACCTGAGCTCTCGATCTGTCCTTAAAAAAATTTTTATTATCAATAGCTAACACATGGCTTGTACTTTACAATCTTAATTTCGCAAAAACATTTGATATAATTTATAGAGGCTAAGTTATTCTAAATCTAAACACAACATAAAAGAAGAAAATTAAACTTTTGCTCATGAAGGTGTCATCGCTAAGAAATAAGTGTATAGAAAAATCCCAAGGGAACCATTCACTATTTCATCAATGAACGATCCCAGTAGGTGTGGCACCGACTGGCCAAAATGTTAACTTTCAACACAATTTCACGTCTAATTACTCCTCTCAAATGTTCTAGTCTATTTTGGAAACCTGAATAACAGTCTTTAATGGAAAAAGACTTACACCTTTTTCTTGAACGATTGAAGCGCTAAGTCAGTAAGAAATTCCTCTTATTTCATTTCAAATTTTCATTATTTAGTTGTAATATCCTTTTTTTTTTTTTTTTTTTTTAAGAATTACTACAAACCTTTACATTACATACATTAGTTTTAAAATCTTTATCTGTCCAAGAATTTAAATATATTTGAAAGCATTTCTGATATAATCATTGATATTATATTGCAATGTAAGGAATATACATTTGTGTTCCTTCAGTAATTTATAAACATAATAAAATATATTAATACTTTAAAATATAGCTGTTTATTTTCATTTTATCATTATTCAATGAATTTGAGAGTTGGACAGATATTTCAATGTTACTCTATTTTGTCTTAGTGTGGTTGGTTTTACTAGTTGAAATTTGTTTCAAAAGAAGCAAGCCCCGATGGATTATCATACTACTGATGAGCTGTTTGCTCCTGAGGCTTTGGATGCTCCATTCCACCGCCCATTGATAGTGCTTGTACTATCCTTGGGTCTGCCTTGCTTCCTTCTCGAAATTCTTCCAGGGTCAGCCTGTCATCATGATTTTTGTCCATTTGATCAAAGATCTTATCAACTCTTCTTTGTGGAGTATTTTCATCTTCAGGCTGCGGCTGCTGCCCCTGGAATAAAAAAAAAAAAAAAAATTACTATGTTGATCTTCTACATTGTTAATAATGTACAACAATCAAAGATAAAAGTAATTAAGATATTAAGGTTAGTATCATAAAGTTTGATGTTATGTCTCTGTTGAAACAAATCCGTACTGCTAGAACCCATGAAGGGTCAATGGATCTGTACTGTGTAAGGAAGGACTGTTTCTAGAACAGTGGTTTTGCAAGGAGAAAATTTGTTCAAGATCATGCGAAATACAAAGCTGGGTGAAATAAAATGACATGAAACTCAATTGGATTGAATTAACTTAGTTATGTGAGATAAACCCAGTTACACATAAAAATAATTACAAATAATACATTAATGTTAGTAGAAATGTGGCCTTAATGACAAACGTAAAATGCAATTTTAGTAGCATAAATTGAAAATAATGTTTAATCTATTGTTATACAATATAATTTATGTAAGGAATAATTAATATAATGGAATTATATATATAAAAACTTAACAGAGAGAAATCAAGAACACAATAAATAATTTTGGAATAGTTCTTTTTATATCCCAAACACCAATTTACAGAACCCTTCATTCTACTCATTCTGAGATCAGTATTATCTGGAAAGCATAAAAACATTGAAAATCCATATATATAAAGATCTAATTGAAGTTCATAAGCCTCTTCATTTGAGCTACTCACCCACTGTTAACAAAGGGTTTGCTTACAGAACATTTTTCCTTAACAATTTTTTTTGCTCAAATGGAGCATTAGTAACATTAGTGCAAAACTGAACTTAAGATACCCATATAAATAAAAAAGATACATTCACAAAATGAAAACTGTTAAAATTTGACATTGTTTGTGCCAGAACTATATGTTTTTGATAAATAATAATAAAAAAAAATCGTGGTATAGCGATAGTGAACAGCCTATTTCAAAACCAAAAATCCATTCAAAACTGAACTTACATGTTTATGTCGGATAAGCTAAATTTATTTATTGAAACCAAACCTGCAAAAAGTTGCAGTTTATTGAATTTTCTACCTATACTTGTCCTTTAAAGTCAATGTATTTTTTCGTTGTCTAAACAAAAACATAATAATTTTTTCATATTTATAATGTTATTCTTAGGTTATAATGTGTATTCTTACTTTATTTACTAATATAATAATTATTTGATTTATCAATTTAAAATGTTATTTCTAATTAATGAATCACCACAAAACATAGTTATTCCTTTTGCGAGTGGTAGCTTTGTATACAAAAAAAAATGTTTTTAATTATAAATAATTCAATCAATGAGGCCTAGAAGAATGTGATATGTGGTTCACTTAATAGGATTGTAGTTCAATTAAGTAGACCTTGACATTGGGGCTTCACCTCAAACTTTAGGTAATCTGTTTAAAACTTTCGATTATAAAACTTAGATCAATAGAATAATTTTTTCACAAGTTCTGGTAGTATGTAAAAAAAATAAAATCAAATCAGTAATATCAGTTTCGCTCAGATATCTCCAATTATAGATGTGCACCCCTTCTGCCCCGAGAGTGCTGAGGTATGCCCCAAGAGGTCTCTATAAATGTAAGTCTCAATAAATATTGCAAAACACATCTAAATGCTAATTCAATATAGGCTGTATAATGAACGCATCTAAAATGGAGCCTTTGAATTTATTGACTTTGGATAACAAATTGAATTAATTAGCATATTTCTATTAGAGTTCTGAAATGTCGTCTCTTTAAGATAGAAGGTCAA
This sequence comes from Halyomorpha halys, assembly GCF_000696795.3. Taxonomy (NCBI): domain Eukaryota; kingdom Metazoa; phylum Arthropoda; class Insecta; order Hemiptera; family Pentatomidae; genus Halyomorpha; species Halyomorpha halys. Next base: position 647,756 of record NW_027108945.1, read on the forward strand.
TAAATCAAGAATGGTTTAATTTTAAATGCAAAGCATGATTTAGATAGCTTTGTAAATTTGTTAATGGTATTTGTTTGTGCCCCAAAGAGTCGGCCTTGTACGGCTCTACTTTCTCAAATATGTGGAGGCCTCTTTGTTCTAAATTCTGGTCTACACGTTTGCCAATTGACGCAAATCCAAAATATCTACAAATTCTTCGCAAACAAAGAAAGAAACAAACGTCGACATACACACGCTCGTGTGTTCCAGAGTGTATTCACTTATGGTGGATCTCGAACATGTATTGCCTATTACCGTCGATTAAATTATTTTATAATGAAAAATAAAACAAAATAAAGATTAGTAAAGTAAATGAAAACGTAAATATCGGCATTGAAGATATCAGATGATAAAAATATATAGATAGAATTATTAGATAATCTTTATTAAATGAAACGTTTATTCAAGTATTTTAATAAGAGACTTAATGATTTAATTACCTAGACATATAATATTCCTATAAATGTATACTTGTACAAAAATAAATGGCTAAAGTGATTGGCAAGATTTGAAACAATGTATTTATACTCAATTTTTGAATTTTAAATTACACAATCTTAAATTATTGTTATTCTTAACTATTGTTAGGAAAATTTTACGATTTATTAAAAAACGGAGAACACAAATATTTATTTGAAGGCATTTCTACAACAATATTAACTTAACACAACCGTCTGGTTGCAGCACAAGCTTGTCCAAAAGCCCTTTGTGCTCCTTTGGACTATTCCCGCCTTTACATGAGTTTGCCGATTCAATTCACAAACCGCTCTGCAAAAATGGTTCAATTCTAATTCCCGTATAATTTATTTATCACCTGTTTAATTGTAATATTTAGTCCCACTTAGATTTTATTTGTTATCTTATTGGTACTAGGTCCAGTACTATTTGTCGTCTTTACGACACCTGTAGTAACCATTGAACACCCAAAGGCAGTGGTAGGAGCCTATGCGGACGACATCGGCATCTACGCTTCCAGCATTAATGCCAAGACAGCCCTAACCCACGCTCAAGAAGCTGCTGCCACCACCACTAATGCGCTTAAAAGTATTGGGATTAGGGTGAACCCCGGCAAAACGGGCGCTATTGTGATGTCGTTCCAAAAAGGAAAGAAGCCACAGCCTACCACCTTCAAAGTGGATGAAGTCGACCTGCGAATCTCCAACTCCATTCTCTACCTGGGCGTCACACTGGATAAGTACCCCACCTTCTCCAGTCACGTTCGGGAGAGACTTAAGCTAGCCCACCAGAAGAGCTACAGGCTCTTCCATCTCCTGAAATCCACGCAACTCTCTCTAAGGCTGAAGCTGCAAATCTACAAGGCGATAATCCGCCCGACTCTGCTCTATGGTGCACCCCTGCTGCGTCACCTCTACCAAACCACGCTGCAGTGCTACAAAAGCTGCAGAGCTATCAGAATTCCGTCCACCGGCGAATCGTCCGTGGAACAACCCTACAGAGGGCCAGAAACACCACCATTCACCAGGAACTCCAGCTTCCCTCTGTGCCGGAGTATATAGGGCGAAGGCACATCAAACTTTTTGATGGGCTGAAGGCCTGTGCCAACCCGCTCTTTAGATAGACCGCCCCTCCAACAAGACCTGGGAGGTGGAAAAGCACTGTGCCCTTGGTAGACGTCCTCGCCGAGGGAAGGACTCCGGGCTCTGCAGCTTGAAGTTACCACACCACCACCACCAGCCGGAATGGTCTCTCTCAGTTCTCTGTTAGCCCCCAGTTATTATACCACCAGTGTATACCCGCCTTCAGCGGACATTGCAATTCTCTTCTTATAATGCCATGCGGCAAAACAAGATTTATTGTAATTATGTGTATATATATTATGTCTTGTATATATTTTATAAGTTGGAAATAAAGATTAGGAGTTGTAAAAAAAAATCTTATTTATGAAATATTTCTTTATAGTGAAATTTTATAAGAAATCGTTAATTTCCTAGGTGTAGTTCGGGAGAGAAAGGTGTATTTTGTCTTTCGACTAAAGTGGACATAGAGTTTTCTTTGTGGAAGTTTGCAAGCCTATAGATGTGGAACAAGGATTAATTCTGTCTACAGCTTCTTGGATTTTATTTTTATTGTTACTGACGTTCATCTAAAACACAACCTGCTAACAATCGCTAAGCCATCTGCAAACAGTAGAGGTTTGACGAAGTTGAACCCTAGATCGGCAAGTGAGAAAGGAAGGGGGTTAAGAACACAACCCTGTGGGACACCATTGAGCTGTTTATGATTTTAGAATGGATCAGAGCCAAGTCGAACTCTTTATAATTATATTTCACTTGTATACATATATCATTTCCCTATAATATGTATATATGTGTTTTACGAATATAATAATAAAGGAGGTTATGAAAATAGATCTTATTAAAAAAAAAAAGATCTTACTTCCAATTAATAGATGGTTAAGTTCATTGGTGCCTTTTTCTATTTCAGTTCGTTGTACGTTTTTCTTTATATTTTTTATTTGGCTTCAATTTTAAATAATTTCAAATTTTGTACATGTATTTATTTAGTTTATCCTTAAATCTAGATTATTTTCTTTTTATTCTTCCATGTTCAGAATGTTCCACGAAATGCCTGGTAACTAAAGTCTCTTTGTAAAGCCTCTTCAGTCATCATGTCTGTCCCACAGATCTTGATATCTCTCCTCCATTGTTTTGATATCATAATGGAATAGTTCCTCCTGTTCTTCACTGAAATAATTTATGTTGTCACAAAATCTATCCAAAAAATGTACTTTGATACCCATATTAGCTCCAAATTATTCAGAATCTTGAAGTACTTTTGCGACTATTTCGGAATATTCTCCTGATTTTTAGTTCCCCAGAAAGACCATTGATACGGTGCTTTTTCATGCTTCCAAGCCAACTGAAGTCACAGTTCGTAAAATAATTCTCGTTTACAAGATTACGGAATTGTGATCCATCAATGATGCCCTCTTCAATTTTTCCACACTGAGGCCAGGAAATGGTTTACATACATATTTAAAACATTCATAAACCTTGTCTAAAGTTTTCGTAAGTTCCAGTAAATATCGACACAGAAAATATTCACTATGAAAAGCTGGTGGTTAAGCTGATTGTGCATTAGGATAAACTCAAAAACTTTTTTATCCCCTGTATAATAATTAGGGAACCACACATTGAAAATCTGCGGAGCTCCCATTTCTCAAAATACGTTTTCAATTTGAGTATAGAAATATTGGATACTGCAATTATTGTTTCAAACATATTCAATAAAATACAGGCGGTACATGTTAGGTTATAAGTATTAATTAGCTGATGTGCATGTCTTGGAACATGGAAACAGTATTAGAGTATTGTATTAACTTTGGTGTGGCTAAATACAATTTAAAATATTTGAAAGTTTATATATAAATGAACAATGTAAAAAATAAATAAATAATATGTGAGAAGTATAAATAAGCAAAAATTACGAAAATGTATTAGATAATGAAAACGGAAATAATAACAAAAGAAAAGTAGAAAAAAAAGAAATGTCAAAGTACACTACACACTAAAAGATGTCCTCATGAAGCCCTATAAAGTGGGGCGAAACGTTGGCTCACATTAATTAGTTTAATTACTATTTGAATTTTTTTTTTACCACACCCGTACCATCTTGCTTTTATACTTTTTTTTTAATTTGTGACTTTGTATTTAAAATTTATCGTTAGCTAAGAAAAAAAGAGTTATATTATGCAATTTTTCTAAATCCCATCGTACAGCCCTTTGAAAACTCTGGGCCAAAGGATTTAGTAAATTAAAAGAGACGTAGCGATGTGTAATATGCATATTGTATATCTGGTGTGTTTATTTGATCATTTTCTACATTAGTAAATAAACCGGTGGAGTTTATGGACAATGCGCTTGAAAAAGGAGGATTAATGCCATATACGTATAATAAGAGACCCTGATATGTATCATTATTAAATTCTCGCCAGTGGGTATCATTTAGTGATTATGGAACCGAATAAAATCCCATATAAAATCAAGTCTGAGCATTTACACGGCATAATATGAATTGGGAAGACAGAGTGGCTATAGATGCAAAGATTCTACTTGATAAGAGAAACTGAAAGGCAGCAGCAAACAGTACGGAAGACAGGTGATTATTCAAGCTAAGGCAGACTTTGACTAGCTAAGTCGTAAAACCAACTGACAGTCCAGTAAAATTTCATCTAAGTCAATCTAGAGGTATTTGTAAACTAATATCTCGGTGTAAAAAATGTTTATAAAGGCGATAGTGAAAAGCTTACCACTCCCTGAGGGCTATCTCTAATACAACAATTTTTTCAACAACGTCACTGGAGATTTAACTCCTAAAAAATTCCTAGCAACTTGACTAGGTAAATTAAGAAAATTTAAAGGATTAAATTGTAAAACTTTTGATTACAAAAAGTATGTGTATATATCTTCAAATACATATCTTTGGATTTGAAAGGAAAATTATCTTCGCCCGACTATAGAGGTGCTATGTTCTAGTAGCTGATTTACTTGGGATGCCAGGATAATCGCTGAAGGCAATTATCCAAAAATTAATTAATTGATTATAAATTGAGTCCTAAAAAACTATTATTATAATTGGATTCCTTTCCAAAGGCTGTTTGTGTGTTTACCAGTTTACCAATTAAATACCTTTAAATTCATAAAATGTTCTTACCATTGATTATATAGGATAATAAAGAGTGATATATTGGGTTATATAATAGTATACAAACTACATAAAGAAACTAAGTATTTATTTACAATTGGTTATGATTAAAATGATTCAAATGATTCAGATAAAGGTTGCCATAAAATATAAATTATTACATGATTGCTTAGTAGTTAATTTATACTTATAGCTGCTGATGCCGTGGGATGTAGTGCCGTGGGTGTCTTCTGTTTCATCAGGGATGTACAGGCCTCCTAGCCTTCGTATGGTCGAAGCGCATCCTCCTCACCCTGTCTGCTGACGAGACCCTCCTCCGTCTAGCCCTTTCTGCAGAGTGTCCTCTTCTTCTCTTGTCTGGTCCTGAAGTGAAGCCTTTTCCTGCCCTTGTTACCCTACTCTTTTTCTCCCACTACTCCTTTTAGGGCGTTACCTTATTTTGAAATCTCTTATCTCATTGGTCGTAATGTCCGAAGACACCCGAGGCAGGCGTCCCCCTCCTCAGGGCCGAGGATGTATAACAAAAAATTTGGCTTCTCTAGAAAGAATCTGCCTGGTTAATTTGATTCTGGTCCCTCGTCCTAACCTATTTTCTGCTTCGATACTTAAAGGTTTGTCAATCTAATTTCCTCAGGGGCCTCTGGTAATGTGACAAACTTAATACAGATGTTTTCACATCCGAGGATGCTAAAAGCTTCCCAGAAGGATACCCTGATCAGGAGCAGATGACGAAACACCTTAATAGTATCCCGGATGTCCAAAGCTCGATACATAGCAGAGGCCAGTGCCAGTATAGTGCAGTGCATAATGTATGAATTTGAAATCTTTCTTTTTTCCTTAGTTTCTTACGTCCAGAATTAAAAAGTTTAACTAATAATACAATGTGTCAAAATATTTCAACAGCGCACCACCGGGAGTTTTTTAGTTTATTTTTTTTTTCTCTTTATGTAGGAAGAGGAAAAATAGAATTAATTAATGTTGGCGGCTGGGAAGAGATAGTAGTTGCAGACCGCAGCACCACAATACAGCAGTTGGCCAACTATATTCCAGTTTCTGAACTCCAACATTGATAAGCGAAGCACAATAAGCTGCCAGGAATAGCGGCGAAGCCGCAGCAACTAGAGGAATGTTAAGCTACACACCTTTGTCAAGGGTTCGAGTATCGGGACATATTGCTTTAGGAGGCAGTGAAAAACTCTTTAATTTCCTCTCTGCGTCAGCTGTGGCACTAAATCGGTGACGTCTACCACTAAGACCGCTACAATGATTGTAATCAGGAGATATAAAATGGCCAACTGATTAATAAATACTTCGTATATTTTTTTATCTTGGAAATATTGATATTCAGATTGGGATATTATTTAGTAAAGAGAATTTTTCAGAATCAGCGAAGAATCGTCTAGCTTTTAAGCTCACAGTTAAAATTTCGTATTTCTCAATGTAAGATGAAAAACCGGCAAAGCATAATTGTAAATTATACCTCAGAAAAGATGTTTAATTCATCGAAACCGTTTAATCATACAAGATTACATCAACCTGTTGAAATATATTTTTTTCATTCACTACTTACATAATAAAAATAGCAGTAGAAAATGTTTAATTGAAGACTTATCTCTTGAATTTATTTACGATTATTTTGGGCTTTTCGACCATTGAGGCCATTTTTGCTCTCTTCAACTGATTTATAAAAAAACAGACACTCGTTCATTATCGTAGGCACAATGAGTCAGAATGTGCAGTTAGTACCGTTAAAGGTACCCCACAAAATATGCGTTTTGGCGGTTTTCCTCTCGCCATAAAGTACTCATGTGCAACACTTGGGTGTGCTGTCTTTAGGCGGTTCATTACCATATCTTCTCTTCTTGTTAATTGCATTTTTTTTTCAATTAAGAATTATTATGATAAGCTCGAAATAAACTTAGAATTATTGGACTGCCTGTGGTCTTTAGTCGGAAAAACTCTTGGATTTACAAAAGATCAAAAATCAAGTGATCGTTCCGAAACAGGGTCTCAATTAATTTGAGAGATTCAGTTACTATATTTACTTTTTGCAATAGTATTAAGGGCGCAGTCTATCCTTACTCAAGCTGTAAATGTGTACGCATGAAATATCTAAAAAAAATAAATAAAAAATAAATACTCCAAGATAACTACCCAAAGACCAGCGCACTCCAGTTACATAATCCATTTCCTAGCAGAAGATGTTGACCCAATGGAAGACAAATGTGCCACTAATCTAACCCTCGCTGTATTACCAGCCAGCAGAGCGGGATCATTACTTCCCCCCCCCCTTCGCCGCGATGAGATGCCGCATGAAGAACATTTGTTACAGAACAGACCACCCGTTAGCTTATTGCTACAGTCGCACTGGTCTGCCTCCGCTAATGTTCCCATGTTCCACACTTCTGTTCCCCTAATCTACCGAATTAGTGAACGCCTGTTTTTGCCCTCCGGCGTCTAATTGGATGAGGATACAGAGAGAATATGAAGCAATTGCCAAATGAGAACGTCCAAGGATAGGGAAGCAAATACATTTACTTTCCAAAACATGCTAAAGTGTTTTGCCTTCTCCATGAGAAGGGGACTAAGAACTGTAAGAGCTATGAGAGGATCTGTGAGGAATTAGGAAATATTTCAATGTATCTCTATCTATTTTTGTAAAATTTCTCGACGAATTATACTATGAAAACTTGTCTAGAAATTATATGAATAATTAATTACTCTTCAGACTGAGGGTGAGGGGACTTCTGTTTTTAATCATTGTCGATTAGTCCAAGAGCTCAAGAGGAGAAAAAAAGCCAGTTATATCTCCTAAATTATTGATTACTTTAATCAGAGTATAGTTGCTAGTAAAAAAATGATGAGTCAGCCATGTATATATTAGGGGAGTAAAAATTGGTGGCTGTTGCAAAACGTTTCATTCAGAGCTCCATATCTTTAAAATTACCAGGCACACTAAAAAACCTAATAGAACATAGTTAAAAAAAATAAAGTAAATTTTCTTAAATAAGATTCCTAGAAGACCTTTTACGTTCAATAGTCCCCTAAATATACTTTTTTAAAAAGTTGCATTTCATAAAAAATGTACTGAAAATCAGTAAACAGTATAATTTATAATCAGAAATCTATATCTCAGCAACCATTTGCGTACAGAGGTCTGCCAGCACTCAAATTAAAGCTAGTTTAAGATACTATAATGTAGTCTTTGACTTATCTTCATAGGAGAAGTAATTTTTGTGATATTTGCTAAACAAATTGATTTATAGTTGTCCGGACAAAAAATAACTATAAACCACTTTACATAGTTTTCATTACAGTAATAAAAAATGGGGTGATATAACTGATTTTTTTAATACAGGGTTCTTGTACTAGATAGAGAAACGATTGGATTAGTGTTATGTAATTCTCATAATATAGAAGACATGGTTCTCTTCTTGGGTGATTGTTCCATTCTGGCGAAGAGTTACCACTTGTATTGAGGAGTGACATTTATAACGAAGGCACACCTGCTCTACCTGCTAAATTATTATCAGAATTCATATTACCATAGCAAGGTATGTCTGAACTTATCGTTAACAGATTTTAAATTTATTTTAACTTTTTCAGATTTATAACAGTTAATTTTATATATATTATTTTAAATTCGTTATGGTATTATGCTTATTTTATTATGCTATCTTACTAACCGTACATTTTATTGAAAAGTTATTTATGTATAAGGGAATCGATATTCATCACTTTTAAAATTCAGAATATTGTATAGAATAGAGTAATCGGGAAATCCTCCATACCATCTGGGATCAGATCCTAAACGCCTAAGCAATCCATTAGGACGCCTCTATACAACAATGAATGCCAGTGTGGTAGGCAAGAGACCACGTAGGAGGTCAACAAGACAGAATCAACAAAGACGCGAAAGAGCTGCATGCAGGAAACAGGAAAATCGGAAATCAAGCGGTATATGTAATATTTTGTATGATATAAAACGTTTTGTAAATTTTGGTAGATGTATAAAGTTCATATAAGTTATTCTATGAAAGCAATACAATATATGGCCAACAGATTAAATACTAGAAAAATATTGTTGTCTGACTTGCTGCCCCAATAGCATAATTAAATTATTTAAGAAACAACATGTTTTTGAAGGCAATGAATGGACTTGCGCCTAATTCAGTACTTATAAGAATATTATTGATAAGTAGTGATATCAGTGCTTCGATAATTTTCAATTAAAAGTATATTTAATATATACTTTCATATTTAAATGAAATAGTGGGATACATCAATTAATTTGACCAATGGTATTAGACCTGGGCAGAATAGCCTGTAAATATTCATTAGTTGGATAAGAGGCTGTGTATTTATAGTTATGATTGTTCTTGATGATGGCCAGGTTAGACATGGCTAAATCCTTGGACATTTGAAGGATTAATAAATAGTGTCGATACTTAGTTGGCTACTATTTATTTTAATAATAAAACCAGTCTCGAACAAGTTATTAGATTATGTATAAATTATTGTATAAACCTATTCATGAATGTTATAAAAAAATTGTATTCTTT
>NW_027108945.1:657113-660444 GCF_000696795.3 Halyomorpha halys
ACAGAATCAACAAAGACGCGAAAGAGCTGCATGCAGGAAACAGGAAAATCGGAAATCAAGCGGTATATGTAATATTTTGTTTGATATAAAACGTTTTGTAAATGTATAAAGTTCATGTAAGTTATTCTATGAAACGACAATGTACGAGGATGCTGCAATCAAAAGATTGGATCTACAAAAAAAAACGGGGAAGCCCGAAAAACTAATAATATCAAGTAGGTACCACTAAACAAAAAAAAAAACTAAAGTAAAAAGGTTAAGTAGATATATTACATTATACCGAAGTTATGTTAAATCCCTGGCGTACAAAAACCGATGAAGACTAAATGAAAGTTAATAAACCATCTGAGCTACAACCTCTACAGACAATATCATTCCTACAGGCAATCTAAGGTCAATATCATTTTTGTGTATTTACATATATTTCTTGAATATATGTACTGTACCTAACAGTTTATTAGTAAAATGTGGAGGATAGAAGAAAAAAAATATTAATTTAAATGTAAAAATAATCCAACAAAGAATAAAAAATTTTTTATAACATTAAAGAATAGGTTATTTTTATATATAATCTGATAACTTGTTAGAGACTGGTTTTATTATTTAAATAAAATAAATTGTAGCCAACTAAGAATCAATACTCTTTATTAATACTTCAAATGTCCAAGGATTCAGCCATGTCTAACCTGGCCATCATCAAGAACAATCTTAACTCAAATTACACAGCCTCTTATCCAACTTATAAATATTTACAGGCTATTCTGCCCAGGTCTAATACCATTGGTCAAATTAATTTATGTATGCCATTATTTCATTTAAATATTAATACTTTAATTGTAAATTATCTAAGCACTGATATCACTACTTATCAATAATATTATTTCAATTATTGAATTAGGCGTAAGTCCATTCATTGCCTTCGAAAACATGTTGTTTCTTAAATAATTTAATTATGCTATTGGGACAATTACAAATTGACGCTATTGTTCCCCATATATGGTATTGGATTTCATTATACACGAACCTTTCAATATCTCAATTCGAATACAAATGAACCATAAATGCGAAATAAGCAGCTTTTATATTTTTCGAGTACACAGGAAGTTGAAGCTCACAATACATTTTTTTTAGCTAATCCTGATCTGTCAAGTTTTATCCCAAGCTCGGCCAATTTAATTTATTTGTTTTTTCTCAAGAACAATCCTGACAAAGAGGAGGGAGAGAAGACCTGTTGTGCAGCGAGGATTTCTTATCAGCAAAGCGCAGGGCCCCAAGCTCCCATTTAGGATCAGATAGCCCCAGCCTCATCCCTCTGTCTTTATGTATAGTTTGTCTGACACTCTTGACAGTATAGTTTATAGTTATCTGTCTATCTTCTAGGATTAATGTGTAACGGATAATACCGTCTAGCTAAGGATTAAAGTAAACATATTTAAACTATAACTGTATTTAATATTTATTTGATAATTTAATATTATTTTATTAACTTGAAAATTAATTATCATCAATCCATAACACTTTATTATTACATTTTATTCTTTACATATCCTCTCTTAAGCTACGATACCTTGACGAAATACACATGTTTTTTGTACTAAAAAAAAAAACAACCTCAAGTGGTGTGTGTGCATCACACAATTTTCATTTATTAACTCAATAAAAGTGCGTATAGTAAGGTTTCTTGAAGTGGGAGTATCGAATATAAACTTTATTCCTTCCGAGAATACGACTGTTTATATATTTTTTTTAATATTACGAAACCGTGTATATATCAATGCGATCTAGTACAAGAGCAGGGAGAAAAAAAGGCAGTTATTTCACCCCAATTTTTGAATACTTTAATAAAAACTATGTATAATTACTAGTCAAAATTGATGAATCTGCCAGGTGTGGTAGGATAAAAAAAAAATAGCGGCTTTTTCAAAACGTTCATTATCAATATAATCTGTGATCAACTATCAACAACACAAAAACTTAAGAGATAATTATTTAAAGTAGAATAAATTTAATTTAAACAAAATAAAATAATAATATTTAAATTAATAAAATTTAATTTAAATGAGTCCTTATAGAGTTATATACAATTTATAGTTCCTGAGATATGGATTTTTAAAAAGCACCATGTACTGAAAAATCAAGTGAGTGAATTTATTTTGAGAAATCTACATCTCGGAAATCATCCAACGTACAGATGTTTGCCAGCACTTAAATCATGGCCAGTTAAATTTACTGTACAGTAGTTTATTACGTTTATCTTCGTAGGAGTAGTTTTTATGATATTTGACAAAATAAATTCACAAAATGTTAATTTCTAGTTGTACGGATAAAATGTTTGATTTTCGAAAAAATATATCTCAGGAACTATTAGACGTTCAATATTTGTACATATGTCTTCAAGCACTCAAAAGGAAAGTAATTTAAGTTACTAAAGTTACCTTGATATTCGCATATGAATATAAATTTTGCACATGAAATTTGGTCCAAAGAACAATAAATTAATTTATTTTAACTATCATAAAAATTACTATTCATACGAAGATAAACGTCATAAATTGCTGTTGATAGTTTTAACGATGTGCAGATTTGAATGATTTTTTTTTTACGGGTCGAAACAGCAGAATTTTTTTTTAATTCCCCTAACTGCACTTGGCGGATTCAATTTGACTACTAATTATACTTAGTTTTCATTAAAGAAATAAAAAAAAAATGGGGTAAAACAACTAACTTTTTTTCCTCTTTGGCTCTTGTTATTAATCACAGTTGTGAATACCGAATACCAGTAAACGCACATATTGCAAATCGATTCTGTAAGCATCGTCTCCTTTGTAAATGTCGGGCTTGAGAAGAATGGTTAGCAGTAAGCTTCTATGTGAGTTTGGCATCGGAGGAGCTCGAATATCTGTTGCGTCGATGGAGTAAATTTTTCATTATTTGTCTTACCCTGTCTTATAAAGCGTTGTCTTCCGAAAAAGATTCTTTCTTGAGGGAAATAACACTTGAACATTTTTCATTGAATGAATTTTCACTTTATACAAACTTCCTTTTCTTCTTTGTATTCGTATTATTGTTGATGTTGATGGAACCTAACATTGAAAATACCAATTATTATTAACATTAATTTTACTTATTTTCAATAGATTATGAAGTAATAGTTAATAACCATGAGTTCTATGTATATAAGAGAATCATTGGCGGATAGTTGTTGTTGTTGATTTTTTGCTTAAAGGCGTAAAACCCTCTGGTCATCAACGCCTATGGGATGATAAAAGTAAAAAAAAAAATAAATAAAAAATAAAAAATAGAATAAAATAAAATAATTAAATAAATAAAT
>NW_027108945.1:660709-700309 GCF_000696795.3 Halyomorpha halys
CGTGAGGAGAGTATGACCTATTCTCAAGCGGGCCAGAGCAACCTCCTCCCTGCGGCGGTTTGGCGGATAGTTTAAGGAAATAATTATGACTGGATATATAAAGAAAAAACCTAACACTAGGTTTGTGTTTCATTTTTTTTTTTTTTTAATAGGAGAAATATTCATGTTTGAATGATATTATAATAGTATAGGTAATAAGTTTTAAGATTAATGTATGAATTATATTTGTGTTTTATAATTTACTCGGCTGCGAAATCCATGATGATGGTGTACATAGGTTGGTTGAATTTTTTTTTTTTTCCCATTGGAGTCCTATACTACCTAAACATGGTTGGGGGTCAACTTTTTCATTTTGCAGGACCGCCACTCAATGAAAAAAGTCAACGCCCCAGGCCGGATTCGAATCGGCACCGCCAGCAGATCTCAGAATGGTAAGACTGTGTCTATCCAACTGAGCTACGGAATGAAAACATTCTTAAAATATAGTGCATAGTAAAACTTAACATTGAAAATATCTCTAGGTATATCCGAGCAGGGACATAAGAAATTTATGGGCTTTTAGATTATAATGATTAAACAATTATTTAACAATATTGGAATAAGATAGATGACCATATGAAGTAGAGTGTACTAGTATAGTCCGGGTGGCGGTCAATAAAAGTACCAAAATAGTAAAAAAAAACTATTTATTGTTGTCCACGACCACCCTTTTACTATTTTGGTACCTTTAATGACCGCCACCCGGACTATATTCCCATAATTATTTAAAAAGTTTCTGGCTTCAAGCAAAAATATTATTTTTAGTCAAGAGTTCTGGGTCTTACCAATTTGATGTTTATTGGCGGTGCCGGTTCGAATCCGGTCAGGGATGTTGATTTTTTTTTATTGAGTAGCGGTCCCACAAAATGAAAAACTTTGACCCTGAACGATGCTTAGGATGTGTAGGACTCCAATGGGAGTCTAGGCCGAAAAAAAATTTCAAACAATCTATGTACACCATCATCATGGATTTTGCAGCCAATTAAATTATAAAACACAAATAGAATTCATATTAATAAATTAATTAACCGCCCTACTATTGTAAGAAATAGGAGTGAATAAAACAACGAAAAAGAAAGTTGGGTGAGATTTCAAAGGGGACATTCAAAAATAAATTCATTCTAAAATAAGAGGAAGAAAGACAGGGGGTTTCATGGTACTGTCCCAGTATTAATATAAATTGTATACTCAATTGACTCAAGACTGAATCCTGAAATTCTTCTAATAGCTTTACTTCATCAGGTTCAGTAACAATATTTTATATACTGATCCTCCAAAATTTTAAGATGTATTTTTCATAAGCTGAAAGCATACTTATCTGATAGTATCGAAGTTAATAACAAATTATTTTATTAATATATGATATATTAATTTTTTTATTAACCTAAATTAAAAACTCAAATATTTTTTTACCATGTTTTCTCACTTATTAGGCTATCATTCTAAGTTCTGGCTCTCAAGAGACCCCTGATTAGTCCACGTTTTTAATTTTTTTCTTTTTCATGTATGTCCTTATTGTGAAAAATCCTTCTTACTTTCATATATTCTATAAGATTTGAGGCTATTTTCCCATCTTCAAGATAATACATCTTATTAGTACTTACAGATTTCTAATCCAAATAAAATATTTTATCATAATTTACTTCATTTATGATGTATAAAACTTATTTTTAAAAATTTTAATTATCATTTTTACACTATTTAAATTTTTTTCATATGGTTGTCTACTATGCCCATTTCTATAATAAACATTTATATTTATATTGAATTTATGTTCTTAATTAAATACTTCAAAGATTTAACACTTTGCTTATTTAAACAATACACAAGTTTAATTATAAAACTAATAAGAGAATTTTAGCTTTAAATTCAATACTAGATATTCATGTATTGTGCATGTGTAGCATATGTAAATTTATGGAACAGTTTAATAAAAATTATTAATTGTTTTTAAAATTAATTATCATGAGATCGGTAGCTGTTAAGATCCCTTATTAGTAATATGAATTAATACTTGAAGAGCAATTTTTAAAAATGTTCCAACATTTTAACAAAATTTTGATAGATAAGAAAAAAGTAATTTACCTTTGATATGGATCAAGGACTGATTCATTGATATCTTCACTGCTAGCTCCGGTCAGGGCAGAAAAAAACTTTTAATGTTGAAAAGTTTAGTACATAAATTTACTAAATATATCGTAGAGACCTTTTTAGGGGGGACACCTCATTTAATAACCAATAATACAGAAAGCTTAAGATTCTTTTTTTTTTTTAAACCGTGATTGATTAGACAACCCAGGCAGCCACCCCTAGTCTATAATGCGATATAACTCCAAGAACTTATACTCCCACCGCAAGCATCAACTAAGGGAAAATTAGTTTTCGGCGGTGACTCCCTTTAGGCTGGGGTCCTTTGATATTCAGATGTTCCAACACTAGTAGCTTATTGTTTTTACTTTTAGTCTTATTAGCTTGTATTGTTGTGTATAACATTGATCATAAACGAGTTTTAATTAGCAGAAAACATTTGTAATCTTGCATAATTAAAAATATAAGCTAAATGAAAAATCAGAAATCGAGCAGTTTAGAGACTCCATTTTCATTACATTTTGAAGTGGAATAAAGTGCAGTGGAGAAAACTATGAATGTTCCAAAAAAAATAAAATCTATTTTCGAGTTGTTCAAGCAATGAAGGTATTTCCATTTTATCTGATAATGCGCTTTGCCACGCCGTATTAATAATTGGCAATGATTTCTATAAAATATATCTTGATTTTGAACTAGCTACATAAACCAGAGTCTAATATCCTAATAAGCCAAATAGGCTCGGTACTATAGGCGCAAAATGTCAAGGTTGCACGCCGAAAAAAATATTTGAAAAGAGAAAAAGTTAAGAAAAGTCTTCTTCATTTCATTTTCTTTTAAAGTAAATTATTTTTGTTGAAGTATATAACTTTGCAATTACCTAAATCCAATTAGAGCAAATCGTGGAACTATTATGTAGAAGTTTAACAATGTTTGAATATAAAACCATTTGGAACTGGTCCATAAAGGCACACTTCAATTATTTTAAGTTAGTTACTTATATTTTAGTATAAGATTGTATTTATCAGTATAAGATTCTTCTTATATCACCTTATAATTTGTCATCATTATTTTTATCCAATCCAATATAACTACTATTACATTAATAATAACTTTGAATTCATTCAATCCATTTACTTATCAAAGTTGTTGAAATTCAGTTCGTAAACTACTTTTTTAGTATTTTTTAGAGAAATAAACACAACAGCTACGAGTGAAGAAATATTTTTAATAAACCTTTTATATATATATATATATACACGTGTGTCATATTACTTTCTCCTTTCTCACTACCGAAGGTAAAGAAGCTTTGTATCCATCGTACAAAATCCAAAAAATTAATAGTCGAAGTTTTTTATTCTAATTTCAGAGATCAAAGAATATACTGTCGAATTTGAATTTTGGTTTAACAGTTAATCCAATATAAATGAATTTTTTAGAGATTATGCAAGCGAGTATCGAGTTGCGTTAGATTTAACTTTAAATACTACTTTTCTGACACAGCGATATTTTGAAAGCTGCTTACCCAATTTGTCCCAAATTTGGAGGGAAGTTTGTGACAAACATGAAAATGTTTCAGTATTAATTTTATCAAATTTCAGCGACTACTTTTTCTTCTCAAAACATTTTTTCTTGATACGCATATTTTAAACAGGGCTCATCCGATAGATTTTATTCTCAAACGACAAATAAAATTTATTAAAAAATAAAAATAAGAAAACTTATAGTTTAACCTTAAAATGTAGGTAATTATGTGCAAAACTATCCACTAGGGATAGTAAAAAAACTATATTGATCTAAGAACTTGGCAGTTTTCCAGTGAACTCAATCAAATACTTTAAATAATTTTTTGGGATATATAACCTATAAAATGTATTCTTTATGGTAATTCTGTACCTTCAATTATTACAAAAAATATATTGACATGTATACCAAAATTTCTTATAAGATGATTTATTTATTGAGCTTTCAGGAAAATCATCATTTGAATACGTTTTGAGAGGTTATAAATACATCTTGTATCTATATATAAATACCTTTGTGTTTCTAAACGATAGGAAGTTAAAATGTTGTCTATTTAATGTCGTATTCTAATTAAAACGAAAGAGTATTAGTTATTTTTGTAAATGATACACCAATATAATAAGTAAATTAATTATAAATTGTTAATTCAGATTTTATAACATGCCTTGACGAAGTATCTCTGGATACTGCTTCCCCTCTTACCTCTCTTGATATTTTCACAAGTAATCTAACGCAGCGGTAGTCAACTCAATGGACTGGTGTGAATAAAGTTGTGAAGTTATAGATAAAAAAAAAAAGAAGCTAAATTCTTAAAATAAGTTTCATTTCTTACCTTCATAACAACAATTTAAATAAAATTGTTGAATAATAAGCGGATTTGTTCTTTCCAATATTTCATTAATAATAAATATTTTAGACAATTATTAGAGACAATAGAACAGATGACCGATATACAGTTTCAACAAAACCATGCAAGGGTGAAATTTAATGATAACATGCTATGCTTAGTTAACGCTAATGTGTGATGAGCTAACTTCAATTTACTTTTTTCCCAAGCTAATTAACACTCTTGCTAAAGTTAATTAGAAAGGGTGAATCTTAAATTAACCAACTAACAGGGGAGAAGGAGAAAGAAGGTTTGTGTTGGAATTAACTTGGAGAATTTAATTTGGCAATGCATAAATCCCAGCCATTATAATTACTACTAACGGAAAAGTGTGAGATTTTAAATATTCCATGTATTTAAGAAAATAATACGTTTCTATCAGGTAAAAGTGAACGATTGCAATTGCTATAATTTACTTCAATATAATATCCATTTATTTATATTTGATCTTTTAAACATAAATTATTCGATTTATACGAATTCCAGTGGGTTGATCATCGATATATTATTTTAATATTTTTTAAATAACTTGTCGGTTATAAAAAATATTTCATTATAACATTTAAATAAAGAAATATATATTGAATTGTGGGCTGGGAAAATTACGACCGGTAAATAAAATAGTTCTTGTGAAATAAAAAAGTTTCCAGGCTATAAAGAAAGCCTATTAAAGGGAACAGAGTTGAAAAGAAAAAATGTATATAAAATGTATGGCCGTGGATTTTAATCAAGAGCGGATAGAATATCATGTTGAAAAGTTTTGACCCATTTCTTCTGGGTTCCTTCTTTGCCCTGGTGAAGATCTGCATTGTCGGTCAAAACTGCAACCATGCTCCCTGCTAATGAAAATTACACAATTCGTTAATACCTCCTACCTCCCATTTCTTCACATCATCTTGAAGAAAAAGAAATTGGTGAAACAGATAATGGACAGTTCAGTCTAGCACTAATTACATTCAGACAAGACATTGATTTCGAAAAGTTAGAAAGGAGGCTATATTTATTTGTTAGAAATCGGGAAATGATTATTTTTTTTTTAATATCTTTATTGAAATTTACAACACACAATACATTTAGTAAATTTGATCTTAGTTAAAATGGAGTGTTAGAGGCGTGTAGAGCAACAACCCATTGGCACCACTAACTTTTTTTTTAATGATAAATTCGACATTTAAATGACTTAAGGCTTACACATTTAAGAACTTAGAACTTTCTATTGTAACTTTTTCAATCATGAAAAATAAATCAGTCATGACTGATTCAATTAAGGATAGTGCTTTTGATAGATTTATTTATTGATAGATATTACAATCTGCCACACAGTTGTGGGCAATAGGTAATAGTGATGAACGATCTCATGAGAAATGATTATTAGTACTAAAATTATGATTCGAAACTAGTACTGAATTTTTAGCTTATGATTGGTCTTTGTCTGCTTTTGGTACAGTCAGGTTGTCTTAACTGGACATAGCGAGTCGGTCCCTCAGTTGAACTAAAAAAAAAAAAAATCCAATTTTTGGACCTTGTATCGTTTGTAAATATTCTAAGTTGAATTAGGATACGTAACTATATTCCATATTTTTCATTTTTTCTTGGCCCGTCCGAGCGACCATCGCGCTATACTGGTCCACTTATAGAATAGCCTCGGTCTTCATTGGCGAATTTTAGTCGTGCGATTTTTCAGTCACAAAAACGAAAGAAGTTATTTAGAATAAAAGTGCACACACATAAAAATCCCTGTGAAGTTGTACATACAATTTTGCAATATTTTCGCAATGACACTACTGTTGCTCTACCAAACAAAATCAGCTTATATCATAGGCTCAGGGTAACCGAGATGTCTTAATATAAAATATTAAATTTAACACTCTATGAGGAATAGTACTGTTCGTTAGTCCGACGGGTTCAGACTAATTTTTCTCCTTTACAATATTATATTTAATTGTCTTTCTTTATTTATAACGTATTTTACTAATAATTAAACTGTTTTCAGCATATAGCTCTGCGTACATTTAATTATTACTTAAGTTTTAAGTGTTATTTTGTTGGTACATAAAGGAAAGGAAGCTTATTCAGTATTTTAAGATTTCTTCTGTACCCTCCGATAAAGAGGGCATGTTCTAGATAACAAAGTATGAATTATTAAAGCTAATATATTTATTTTAAGATAAATAAAAAGGAGTTATATAAATATCTGAAATTCACAAAGGTTATTTTTTTCAATTTCCAAAAGTTATGCAGAGTGGAGCTACCTCTTTTTTTCTCTAGACCCCATGATTTTAATTAATAAATTCTTTTGTGCTATAACAGATAATGCTGAAACATGAGTATATTGCAGAGGTGAAAGGAAATTTCTTTAATTAAAAATATTATGGTGAAAACCTTTACAATAAAGAACTTGTTTATTCGTGATAAAATTTAATTGTTGCTTGGATAAATTAATAGTTGACTGTGAATAATATATGAGAAAATGATTGGGATGTGGTCAGTGAAACACGCTAACAAGTAAAAACGTATTATTAGTGTCAACGTTCCGGCCAGAATTTCAGGCCTTATATATATAGCCTAAGAACAGAAAATAAGATAAAAAACTGTAAAAACAGAAATACAATATAACTAAACACTTAAGAAGATAGCAGATAATATTTAAACTGTATATAGTAGTAGGGAATATAGTAAGATTAAAATTAAGAACGAAAAAATAAAAGAAGTAAATAAATTAATAAATATAAACGAATAAAGATGATTTATGTACGACACATCTTATTACTGTTATTTGTAACTGACTGCTCTTATTGGCTTATATAAGTTTATATCTATTTCTTTACTTTTGTCATTCTTCTTACATATTTAAATAATCTCAAATCACTTTTTTTTTTAGATTTCGTAAATTTTAAATAATTTTCAATTTGTATATATTTATACTAAGTTTAATTATATATCTTTATCTTCGTTTTAATTTTATTTTTGCCTTCTTTCATTCTTAAATGTGATATTACTATATTCCCATACAGTTCGAATATTCTTGTAGTATGATACTATAAATTCTCCCCAATATTTCTTATTATTTGTTATCTTCTTATAAATCTAGTTATTCTTTATTTCCTTTTATTCATCATTGTTGTTCTAAACCCTGATGAAAGCCTTAATTTCTGGCTTTAACGTTGGCACTGATAAATTAGTTTTTACTTACTTTCGTTCATCACTTACCGCACCCCCAAATGCCCTCTCATATTTAATATTATTATGGAACATTGGCCAGAAGAGGTGATGGACGAATGGATCGGGGCAAGAATATGACAAGCCAAATGATGTATTTTTTTCAGGAGAGCAGTTTTGTAAAAATCTACAATGTTTATTTAATTTTTTAATATATTTCGTATTCCATAATATTATTGGTAAATATATTATGGAGTTAGACAAACTAATACAATAAATAGATTTATAGTGGAACAAAAGAGCATTTTGCACAATATCGTAACTGTTTTCGAAATCGTGGCATTCATATTTTTGCCCCAAGCTATTGGTATTTATTGCAATAGATATTATATTTTTTTCTATTGAATTATCTCCTAGATTTACTGTCCCCAAAGTGGCTTGATACATAAACAGTGTAATGAGAATACAAGATTTAAAAATCAAGTTACAGTAATGACCGAGAGTCTGGACGAAACGTCTGATAAAAAAATATTTTATTTAATAAGTTGAGACCTACAAGTATTTTAAATTCTTTGTCTATTTCGTCACATGTATTTCTTATTATACTGCACGCAAAATTTATGAGTTGGGATATAAATTATAATGATAATTTATGCAGAGGACCTCCATAGTTATCGTAAACTGGTTTCACGTACTTATATTTTTTCTCACTTAAGTCAACGTCTTTTACGATTTAAAATCCTTCCTTAAAAAATAGATCTCATTAAAATATTTATAATCCAAATGTAGTGATTTGGAGAAGAGTTATACCATTCAAACATCCTATACTATTATTAATCAATGGACTTATTCAATCCTATATCAAATCCAATCTGAATTAACAAATTTAGTAGTTCAATATATATCTATTAAATTATTAATTGTCGTTATTATAATTTATTGTTAACTAACTTAACGTCTCTCTTAATAACATTTTAAACTGTCCTAAATTAATTAGATAACACTGCAGATAGGTATTACATCAGGATGATCACAATATTGGAGTAGCAGAAGATAGGTTAACCGATGAGCAGTTAATTGGGATTGAATATGAGAATGAACAGATCAAACTTTCGAAATGTTACCCGTTTATTGAGAAATAAAAGTATATGAAGTTTGAAGGGGGTAATTCTTGTTGAAGTTACTAAAAATAATATCTGAAGCACCCTTAGAAAAATAGTTACCGCTATAATTTTTGAACGCTTAGCTCATTTGTTGTTTTTCTTTTTAGAATGTACTTACTTTAAAATAAACAAAGGTCTATGAGACGTCGGCATGTACTATTCTTATCTTAATAAACAAATTGAACTAATGGATAAATAAGATAAATTAAAATAATTGATACAAATTATCATGATGAATTACAATTTATTTATATATATGTTAAAATGGCTTGTAGTAACTGAATAATGGCCGTTATCCATTATTTATTTTTAATAAGCCTTAAGATAAGATAAATTCTCCATTTCATGTTGCAGACTATGCTATTTATTTTAAAATAGAGATATACTATCAACAGCAATCAAATCAATGAATAAATGCTAAATAAGTATTAAATTTATTAAGTTAAGGAAAATTACTTTACATTAAATATTTATTCTCAAAAGTAAAAATAAAATAAAATCCTAGTGACAAAGCTAAATTAGAAACTCTATTGTGTTTTATATTCTCGACGGGCCTGTTGCATACTTTAACGCCCATCAGCTCACACGTTTTAGAGACATGCCCGGTATTCTAAGAACTTCTGGTATTTTCATGATATAATTTACTTTTGGTGAACGGATGGGCATACTGTTAATTGTTTTCAAAACTTAATTCCTTGACTTATTTATATGGAACAACAAAAATTATACTTTAATAAATTAAATAAAATTTTCATCTATCCGTAAAAGTTCTTCATATAGAGATATTATATTCACTATTATAATTTATAGTTTTGTTGAATGCGATTTTAGGATACAAATATAGATTTTTGGGGTCTCACATATGTCAATAAATAATAACTAAAAAATGTTTTTTTAGAAACTTGGTACAGGATATGAAAAAAGTCGGAATAATATAAGTAAAAAGCCAATGGATGTAATCTAATCATTCATGTAATCCAAATGGGCTCCTATACTTCCATACGTATCTTGGAATGAATTTCTATATTTCCTTTTCTTTAAGAGTCCACATTTTGAAATATAAATAGATCTTAAGAAGGCATTTAGTAGTACTTTAGCATTTTTTTTTTAATAGTTCTTATGGTAATATCTTGATGACGAGTAAATCTGTTGCCGATTATTAACAAATATCACTGTTTATTGATTAAAATTCACCTAGATGAGGGAGCAGTATTTTTATTTTGCATGTATATATTCTTTTTTTGGAGTAACGTAGAAATTTAAAAAAAAATTATAAAAGGTATAAAAAGTAATTGCCTAAAATTATTTTTTAAAAATAATTATTTAATAAATAATTAATGTGTACAAACTAAATAAAACATACAGGAAATTTAGAATAATCGTTTACAAGTTCTAAGTAAGTTCAAAGTTAAGATGAACTGACTCAGGTATATGAGTGAGGTCACTGCTCCATAATAGCAGATATATTTCACCGTAACGGTCCTGTCACCTGTTACAAACTGATGTCATAGCAGTGACAGATGTGGATCCCTGACCTAGCAGGTTACCAGGTACACTACCCGCACTTCATCAACCTTGAACTGACATACAAGTGAAAGTTTTAACACATCATTTGAAATAACTTAGTTTTCAGGTATAGGAAATACATTATACACGGTGATGTGTATAAATAATGAATTCATTATAATAATATCTTTAAATTAAATTACTTTTAATACTTGCATTTGATTAATGAATATATTAATAAATATTTATGTTAAGACGTTTAGAAGTTCTGGACTGGGATCGATTGCATACATATATTTTCAATTAAAAAAAATAAAAATAATGATAATATGTAATTTACTTATTTTGAATTTTTCCGGAATTGAAATAAATGAATTTATATCTTTTATTTTTTTTTATCCAAGCAACCTTTTTTTAAATTTCGTATAGTCCACTAAATATTTTTTGGCTTAAATATGGTGACAAAAATAAACCGGTATTTTATTGGTAAGCTACATGAAGTAAATTTTCGGTAAAGGAGTTACTACTACAGGATCTAAAATTGTTCAAAATTACAATGCTTTATATTATTCAAATTCCATAACAATATTGGAAAATATGAATTATGGTATTAGACATAATAACACACTAAATAACTTTATAAAGAAAAAGAAGAAAGCAATAATAAAAAAATAAAAAATCTTCAAGATCGTAGCTTAAAATAATATTTTATAATAATTAGAATAAGGTTTCGTATTTTAAAATCAGTTTATTTTTGATTTGACAAATTCACATACAAAATTAAGGACTATAAGTATTTAAAATTATGTCTAACCTAACAATGACATATTTTATAAGAGAGAAGATTGAATAGAATAACTGAAAATGTTAGTTTCGCATAAAATGTTAGGCGACTAAATAATTGCTATCATATTATATTAATGAAATAAGCAACATAACAATTTTTTTTACGTTATTCCAAAATTTATTATAAGTATTTAAAGGTGTGTACAAACAGTGATCCAAATGTGTAAATAGCTGTGAAATGACTTTTTTTATATTTAAAAATGTATGAGATAATCAAAACATCATTCTTATCTTAATGCTCTGGAAACTCCTTAATTGTGACATTTGTTTTCAAAATGTCAAAGTAACACCTAGTCGTGAAGTTCAGACTAAAGAATAGCCTGTATCCAACCCACCCAAGGGATATAAGTAACAGCAAAAGATAAGAAACTTTGCCAATTTCCATAATTGGACCGTAGATAGGATGGGCCTGTAGGATTTTATTTTCTTGTTCTTAGAAGAAAGTATTTTCCTTTACTTTTTAACTCTACTAAAGCCGGAACGTATTAAGGTCTAGCTATACGTCTTTTGCGAAAGGGGGAGGGGTTTCTTGGCAGGACAGTCCAGGATCTTTTTTCGTTCCTATCCATTGGACGATTGATCTGGGAATCTAAGCTACGAGGGAGTGGGGAGGTATCAAGTAAACAATGAAAAGAGATTAAGAGTTAGTTAAGGGTGAACATTTATCTAAGCTATGATCATAATACTAAATATTATCACCACGCAGCTATTATGGAACAGGCATAAAGCAATAAATAAAAAAATGTAAACACAATTACGTATTTTCTTTGTGCAATAAAGTATATTTTATTACATGAATATGTGTATGGTTAGTCTAATATTTATATTATATAACCTCTCGTGGACAGTTCTATTACGCTGGAGGTTTCATTTTTCCTTGATACACGTTATAGCGGTGTCTGCTGTACTACGATCCCTAGTGTTCATTCACCATTTAAAAATTTATCCTGAGAATTGTAATTAAATTATGATTTAACAATATTTTAGTCCCAATGGTATGAACTGGCAAACAGACGTTTATAACTATCACGAGAGACTCGTCTAGTTTTGAAAGTGAATGAAGTTGGTTTCAATAAAAAAATAACCTAATTAAAATGTTTGCGTTTTATGCTTATTTGTTAATTAATAACTATGATAACTGTAATATTCATAGAAAATCTTAAAATAAATCCCACGAAATCACCTTTACCTCTACCCCTACAGTATCTTTTGCAATACTTCTTTTATTCCTGTCGAAGAGATCCGCTAATATTCCATCTGGAGAAATGAATAACTGAAATCCTTATTGCACTTATTAGGCAAACGGCCTAAAATTCTTAGTAATTACAAATGACTAATCTATATAACCATGAAAAGGCCTATTTGGTCGTACGAAATTGAATTTTGGGACTCCACTACACCATCAAGTTTCTTTCATATTCAATTCTATATGTTCCAAACCGTAAGGTTCTCTACTTTGTCACAAATAAAATTATCCATAAAGATATTATTATTCTGTATGTAGCCGATCTAGCTCGATCCAGATATCATTCCCTTCTATTCTAATGTCCATAATCATCCAAATCTACTAGTTTCTAACCTTGCTTCCTCTTCTATTTCTGACATTTCTCTGAGGCGTCTGAAAATAAGATGGTCTGGAGATCTATTACTCTAGAAGTGTAATTGGAGTTCTATCGATAGGTAAATTCTCTATAAGTCTGCTTCATGCCAATGTATAACTCACATCGCATGTGTATACTCGTATTGTATATATTTTTAATACATTTTTACATATCATTAAATAAATAGAAAAAAAATTCATAATTTCCTTTCCCTCTCATTTTCATAAACATCTATGTAGTTTCAATCTTTCAATTAAAGTATCACTTAAATCAAGCAGACACTTACTGCGTTAGGATATTCCTTTAGAAATTTTAACATTTTTCAATACTTAATTTAAATGTTCTTATTTTATAATATACAAATTTAATCTTCGCAGAGGTAGTTGATAGTTTAAATCATTTTAAATATCAATTAAATATCAATTTCGGAAGGGTTCGAGCTCATTATTGAAAGAAAAACTAAAAGTCCATTATTATTAATTCTGTACCACGCTACAACACCAGTATTGGTATTATTAAGGATGATAAAATAGATAATTTCCTAAAACAAATCATAAATAAAAAGGTGAATAAAGTTACAATGTACAAAATTTCAAGGAATGCTGACGTACTATATAGGAATAGGATCCATTCATCCTTTTAAGTTTGGCATGGATTTTTGTTACTGACTCACCAATACATATTTAATTTATTGTTCTATTTTGCTTAATTATAGTTGATTCTTATAAAAGTAGGTCATATGAGTGAGAAAAGTAGAATAACCCTACTCCACACCCTACTACTTATCTTGTAGATAAATCCTATTCAGTTATTCAACTATCTGGCCACTATATATTAGAATAAATCTTCCATCTTAAGGGAAACATAAATTTCAACTCTCGCTGAAGGAGATAGTGGAGCTGAGGGAGGAAATAAGCCGACCCCCGCAATGAGCAATACCAAGAGTGAAGTTGGGCAATAAATATATATCACTGGATAACTACGGGTAACTTACTGGTACGAGCAAACCATCTTTGTACTAATTATTGTAAATAAATTAATATATAATAATCAAAATTATTGAAAAGAAATTAAAGTAATCGATCTAAAGTACATGTAATCTAAGTAGATTATGGTTTTACCCTATGATTCAGTTTTATGATTATAATTTAAGATACTAAGAATATAGTTCCGATTATAATGTAAAAATTATTTATCAAAATTGACATGTAATTTTTTTATCTGTACTACCCATATTGTGGAAACATTCAAAACCTATCAGTATTTTAAGTTAAATGATAAAGTGATATATTCCGTTTCACAGGAAAGTAAATAAAAATTACATTGAAAAATTGTCTGGTGCAAATCGATGTCTAAATTCAAACAGTATATAACTATTAGGTCGAGTCATAAGTAATTTCTGATGGAGCTAAGTAGAATCTATTCCAGTTTTTATTTTCACGATATAGGCAAGGCTTCATTAAGTCTTTTGTCAACCATTTTGTGTGATATGCATTACATTAAACTGTGTTTTTGTTGTTGTTTTTTTAAGCCTCTCAAATGGAGGGTTTTCGAACGGAAAAACTTTTTATTATGAAGAAGAAGTCAGGGAAGCTCTCGACAACTTCTTCCAGTCCAAACCAACTTCATTTTACACGGAAGGAATTGATAAACTGCTGAAATTATAAAAAAAAGATGGAAGAAGCTTATAGATAATAGTGGCGAATATATAATAAATAAATTTAATATTGGTATTTAATCAAAGCAAAATAATTGTCTGATAAAAAAATGGAAGTTACTTATGACTTGACCCTAATATTTGATAATAGCCAAAGTTACAAGGTACAAACAACTAAAAATATATTTACCGCAATTGGACCGTCTTCTTTTTATTAAATACACACGGTGAATCAACGATATTCCAATAAAAAGTGTTTTCGTACGTCCTTATATTTTTTTTAGCAATGTGTTTTAAAACACAACGGGGTCCACAAGATGCAATCGCAAATAATCTCCACCGCAGTGCTTGCTTTACACCGTTTACATATTTTTAGTTGTTTAAGTCTTTTTTTAGCCCTGCGAAGTGGGGTTAAACGTTGGCTCTAATACATAGTTTTCATTTTAATTTTTAATATAAACGTTTTCATTTTTATTTATCAATAAATTGTATCTAAATTTTTAATAAAGTTAATAAAATTATGATTCAGATATTTCTATCAAGCAATTTTTATGATGCGAAATCCACAAGTACTTTAATTACAATCTATCCTCAGCTTATAAGCTGATGGCGTATTTAGAATTAGAATGTGTGCGATAGCATTGCCTCAACAGAGATTGTAATTATTTGTTGATAGCATGTAAGTAAAATTTTCTTAAATTTAAAAATACTCACATTAGTACTATAAATTTAAAAGAAGAATTATGGTGAAATTTGAAAGGATGTATTTTTTTTTAATCCAGGAAATTAAAAAAATGTTTCCTCTAAAATCTTTACATATTTTTAAAATTTATTTATTGATATGTACAACTGTATAAAAAATACAACAAGTAAATTTGATCATAATGACATAATGATATGATACAGCATGTAGAGAAACTACCCAAAAAAAAAATAATTAAAAATACAAATAAGTTTATTTATATTTATTACACAAATAAGTGTGTGTTATATTGGTAAACATTGTTAGTAATTTGATATTGAATATAGGATATCAAACACAATTTCAATTGAAGGTGTGAATTGGTGAATTAATACTAAGTTGTGAAAAAACAATTGAAGTTTTTTTCGAAAAATTGCTAATAGATATAATTCGCTGCTTTTGAGTTTCAAATTGATGCCTAATCTCTGAGTTTGTATTGAAGTGATACTTCTTATGTACATCCTTTGTATACTCTATAAATCTATAAATAATTACTTTTGTTAAATAATTTATCGAAGCACCATTGTGTACAGTTCTATTGAAAGTATAATTAGCTCGTCATTACATTGAGTTTTGTTGATAAACAAGGGAAAAAATTACTCTTCATAAACTTATTACTTGAGAAAAACCAAGACACAATATACATTAAAAAAATAATAATAGGCGGGATACTTTAATATATATAACAATTGCTTGAGCAAATATATTTTTAACTGATCTTGGGATGGAGTGGGAAGCTTTTTTTTTTTAAATAATATTTTTCAATGAGCAAACAACAAACCGAATTACCATAGCAGTTGACATTATTTTCCAGTAAGTCAGTTTGTAAGGTTTTGTAAGCCACTATGTCCTATCAGAAAACAAATTTCAACTATAGTAGCAATTCAGAATGTGTATCTTCCATTAAAAATCTTCAAAAAAAAAAAATCAGAATATAACCAATAATAATTTCAATTAAAAAAACCGAACCAGAACCCCCAAAAACCTAATTCTTGTTCCCTGTTCAATAAATAATTTGTGAAAAAGTTCGACTACTGATTCTACTCATGTGATTCCTATATTATTCGAATCCTATTTTTAGTTGTCATGAATTCGGTACTGCTTTAAGTCTTTTGTGCCTAGCAGATCCAATTTGGTATAGAGCGACCTAAATGGAAGACACAATTAACTTGCCGCTTTAGACTGCGGTCGCTTAAGAAGGTTCACTTCCAAGTTACTCTGAACAGGCTCCGAATGTTTGCCATGTGACAATGATGGCTTAGAATTTGCGGTTGGAACGTGACTTCTGAAAACAATAAGGCAACAACAATCGAACGTTTAAGTAAATTATACAGAACATTAATTAATTATTGACACTTCAAATATATCTGTTGATTACTTCTTTCATACTTTCATGAAGTTTCCTAGTTGATAAATTTTTATTTTAATCATCTTCCAGGTTATTTTATCTTATTAAGTTATTTTACCAGGTTATTTTATCAGGTTATCTTCAGGTTATGAAGGAGGGTAGAGGTTTATTCTGTGCGTCACCAACCTATTCTAAATACAGTAGGATGGTCGAGTTTTCATTCTTTGGGATTTCCAGGAAATAAAGGTCGACCCGCCTAGGCCGGTATCGAACTGGCGCCAAAGAAATTGCAAGGATATTAATGTGAAGCCTTAACTCGAGGGAGACTCTGAAACATAAATCTGAAATTTTCAATAGCATACTTATTACGCATTCTTGGAGCATATAGTGAGGGTCTGCAACAGCCTCTTCCAGTTCTTATATAATATAAGATATCACCATATAAGATCATATATAAAATAACTCTCTTATGAATAATTTGATATGTTATAGATCACATCATCTAGGATTTAACGTCGACCGAATGATATCTAGGTGCCCACATATAAAAAAACAGCAAAATAAATGACTGAAACTATATAGATGTACATGCCTACGTAAACCATATGAAAATCGACAGATATATGGTGCAGAAAACAAGACTCACACAAATAAAATCATTGACATTAATAAACTCAATGTTACTTAAATTACTCAACATAACGGCTTTTATCTCCCATCAATCCTACAAAATATACAAAACTCGATTAACATTTCTTTAAAATCCATATTTTTTTTAATATAGCGATAAAACATAGTGGGCTGCAATCAAGTTTAAATGTAATTTCTTTCGTGCCAATATTCCATCACCAAACATGTGAATGTTTGAACCTACTTTAACCCTCTAGTGTGTGAACCTACTTCCCTATCCAGCACAAAAAACTCTGAAATTTTCAATAGTATCTTTTATAACGGTTTCTTGTAGCAGATCGAAATCAAAAGGGTCATTATATCAGTTATTATTAGCGTTATTCATTCAACGAATTAGCACCCAAAAACCACAAAAATCAGTTTTTAAAGGCAAATTTCGATTTATTTCCAAAAGTAAGCCTTGCCTAAAAACATTTTAACAATAAACAATGCAGCTTATGAAGAATGTTAATTAGCTATATTAGAGAGTTTATTTTTTTAATTTATTTTATTTTATTTATTTTTTACTTTAGTATGTATGAGATCATTCATCACTATTACCTATTGCCCACAACTGTGTGGCAGATTGTAATATCTATCAATAAATAAATCTATCAAAAAAAAAAAAATAAAATTAGCTGTATTAAATGAACTCAAGGAAGGGGCCTTACGTGAAGTCTTGACTGAGATAATCCTGTTCAAATATATATATATAAATTATGATTTAGCTGAAAAGGTCACGGTAAGATTCTCAAGCCTCTTTATTTTTTCGATATGAAAGCACGGACAAATTTGAAAAAGAAGACAATAACTCTGATTAAACAAATACTACACTTGAGGATTCTACCACGAAGTTGTAGAAACGAATCCATTTTACCAAGAAATATCAATTTTTTTTCTGTATTTTCTACCTTTTCAATAATTTATTCATTTTATCTTATATTTTGGTGAGATTGTTAACAGTAATTATTTCAATTATTGAAAACAAAAATTTTTAAAATAAACTTAGTACAAGTTCACAATAACAGGCTCATGTTGTTTGGTAGTGAAAGGCGCAAAAGGGCTGGAAGGGAAAGTTTAGCTTTCAATTGGTAGTAGCAGAGTTCAGTTTAAAAATAATCATACTTTTTCGTCTATTTTTCTTTTACCTTTTGTTATTTTCTGTTAAATTAAATGCCTCAAACATTTATTGCTAAATCCCTTTTTCTTAAACTTCGAAATAAATTTGTAAAGTGATAAAAAAAATTGTTCGAATTCTACCCAAGATTAAAAATCAGATCTCAGGTTTTAATTACTAATATCTTCCATAAAGAAAATCTCCGAAAATTTCACTGAGGATAAATTTACACCAGACATTTGGATACTTTGTTCCGGTAAGAATAACTGTCAATTGGCATCAGTACGTCACTCTTATCAGCCCTGCAAAGTGGGGCGAAACGTTGGTAACAATAAACAGTTTTTTATTACATTTTGAAAACTTTATTGACCACCACCCCGGACTATCTTCCTCCAATCTATTGGTGAGAGCCGCCCGCAAGACAGAGATGGGGAAAAATTAGCTATAGTCGAAAGTAATAGCTAATATTTCCATGGATACGACCTTATTCATGAATGAACTATTGATAAATAAATATCGTATCCATGGCAATTTCAGCTATTAGTTTCAACTATAGCAAATTTTTGCCCAACTCAGCCGCAAGAATACCCCAAAGACTGGAAGACTGGACAATGGCGGTGAGTCGGTGGGTGATTTGAGTCTCTCATTGGTTGTTGAAAGCATCAGAAACCAAAATAGGTCCGGTTTCTCAGAAAACACACAGTAGACGAGGCTTGACGATACTTGTCAACCTATATCAAGGCCTTAATACTATAGTCCTTGGTATCCAGGTGCGAATAAAAACGCGTAGTCTATGAATTTAGATGCCTCATAATAACGATGTATTTATATAATAACAAATATCTGACGTGTCTATAATTTACCTAAAGAATTCAAAATAAATTTTAATTACAAAAGACAATATAACTTATACCTAAAATAAATAAAAGTAAACTTATAGCTGAAAAAAAGTCAATTGGAAACAAAAACATTAAAATGAATCTACCTTTTGAAATAACCCGCTTGAAACGCAGTCTAATCCAATAAATGCAGTCGTAAAGTAAAGATTGGAATAGACATGGTCTCAATCGGGAGGGTGTAACAAAGTCTTGAGAAAACTATTAAATGCAATAAATTAAATATTTATTCTATCAACATTTGATTTTCGAGGACTATTTTATGCTAGTTTATTATTATTATCAAATGACACTCGAAATCATAAGTACGCAATGTACCTATTTCCGTCTGACAATGGCCCATTGTGCAATAAGGTTCGGTTTAATAAAAACAATTGTCATTATAAAAGATTTATCTTTATAAAGTGAATCAATAAATGTTTACATATAATGTTCTCTCAACCATATTGGACTAGTTCTTTGAGCTGGAGATCATTATTTCTTGAACGTAGCTAGAACAAGAGATATTTCTGAATGGAAGCAGTTTGTCTTCTTCTCCTAGATGGTTGGGAGGGGGATAGAGGAAGGGCTTTTAATTAAATACAGGAAGTTAATTCATAGCCTTCCATTTCCGTTCCTTAGGTAGAACAGCTTATACACAAAGTGCAATAAATGTTAATTTCACTAATAATTCTAGAAACTTATAGACCTATAATACTCTTCCTCAATTTAAAAAGTTCCATAGAAGGAACTTTATAAACTATTTCATTTTTACATACTACAATGCATCGATATAAATCGAGTGAATTAATTTCTTTGAGAAGAAGAATCTGATATATAATTATTAACTATACAAACTAATACCTCCAATCTATATTTGACCCAGTATCAGAGTAATTTTGGGTAAAAATTAGCTATAGTTGAAACTTATAGCTAAAATTATCATGGCTACCATACTTTATTTATAATCGTAACACTTTCTTGAGACTGGTTAATGTTGTTTAAATAAATAAAATTTTATATATTTTAGTCTAAAAACATTTTTATTCTATTTATATGTCCCACGTTTCAGCTAATTCGGCCATCCTCAAGGACAATCTATTACAAATAGCTTTTATCACACATAAAATATTTTAATAATTCGAAAGTAAATAACAATATTATTTATAATTTTTCTTATCTTAATACAATTTTAGAACTAAATCATTTAGAAAAACAACTTCTTGCAGGCTATTCTGCCCAGGGCAATCCAACAAATTACCCTTTTAGAAATTAAAACATTAGGGAATCTTATATTTTTGTTAATAAGCATTTCTTAGAATTTGTCTAATTACCTAATTATTTTCATATTAAAATACAAATTACAATTATTTATCACAGTCACATTCTTTTTTAAAATTTATCACAACAATATTTGTTATATGTATCGACAATATATTATTTATATCAATAACAAGTATTAATATGATATTGAATTATTATTCTTGCCACCCTTTTCATATGAAATATAATGTAATAAATCAAAAAAGGCTATAAGAACTGATGATAGTAGGTTCCTTATAGTAAAAACTAAGATAATTAACATGTTCCTCGAAAATTTTTAATCAAGAAATTAATTTACAAAATTTGGGAAATTAACCTTAAAAATATAAATGATAAAACAGAAAACGAAACAGTAAATGATAAAAAAAAATTATGGATTCAATTATATTAAAGGACTATTTGAGGATATCAGAAATCTTTTAAGGATTATGATGCTGAGAACTCTTTGAATTGACCCAACAATAAAATGAAAAGTTATTATAGTATACTGAAGTATATAATTGATACAAAAAATCAATCGAGATTAATACATAAAATTCCCTGTTTAAATTGGCCATCTATATATATGAAACAAAGCAATTGTTGGGTGACAGAATTTATCAACACAATGATGATTTAAAAAACAAGGAGAAGGATCCAATGTAAACGGCATGCAACCAAAAACCAGCATATTTTTTTCTTGAAGAAGTTTATCGGGGGGTGCGGTCAGCAAAGAACAACATAAATAAACAAAACAATATTTATTTATTTTATGCCGACGTTTCTTCAGTTGTATTCAGTTGCTTCCCGTCCCCTTTACACAGCATATTTTTGATTTGATTTTTGAAAATATAATGATTTTACATAATGAAAATAATACATTCAAAAGGAAAATACAGGAATCCGTCACATGAGAAAATATTAATTATAGTGTGAATTTTAAAACAGACACAAGAAATCTGAACCAAGACTATACAGAGATATTAAGTAAAATTAATGTACAACAGTGTCATCGAGTGGTTGATGTCATATCTTCCACATTGGAGTGTGGTATGTACTGCACAGGAGTCTTCCTCGATGTTGAACAAGCTTTCGATCGAGTCTGGCATCCAGGTCTGCTCTATAAACTTCGTCAATTCCTTCCCCCTACATATTTCCTTTTAATCCGCTCCTACCTCTCGGATAGAACCTTTATAGTAAATCATAACCTAGCCTACTCATCTCTCTTTCCTCAGTCCGCCGGTATTCCTGAAGGTAGTGTCTTAGGTCTCATTCTTTATATGGTTTATACAGCTGACATTCCAACCCACCCTAACATAGTTCTAACAACATACGCTGATGACACATGTATACTGTCTTTAAACAACGACCCTACTAAATGCATCACAAACACTACAGATACCCATAACATCCATTGAAGAATGGTGTAAAAACTGGAGAATCAAAATAAATCCTGATAAATTCCAACAGATCACCTTTACTCTTCGTCGTAATCCAGATCGTACAGATTCGATACTTAGGACTCCATCTTGACAAGAAACTTACTTGGATAATCCACATACAAGACTGAAACGACAAGAAACTGCTCTTAGATTTCGATTGCAACAACACCTACTTGACAAACGCTCTAAGCTTCTCATTCACTACAAAAAATTAAAAATTATTATACACTACAATAATCAGACCAATTTGGACATATGGAATTGAGCTCTGGGGCTCTATCAAACCATCAAATTCCTCCCGCGTCCAATCCTTCTTACGTTACAAATAAACTCATCCACAAAGCCCTTAACATCCCATTCAATGCAGATTTGGCCCAAAACAGATATTCGTCTTCTCATTCCAAACTCCTTAACCATTCTCACCCATTAATTCTTAATCTCTCATCCTTAACAATCCCTGATAATCCTCCGAGGCGTCTGAAAAGAAGATGGTCACGGAACCTTCTAATTTAGATTAATGCATGAAGTACCACCAATGGGTGGTTCCTTCCCAAGATTTCAAGTGTATATGAAATGTTTTGCGGCTAAAATTTTATTTATTTAAACAAATAGCTACTATATTTATATATCAGTGTTTCATTCATGGATAAGGGTCGCATCCATGGCAATTTTAGCTATTAGTTTCAACTATAGTTAATATTTGCCCATCTCTGCCCAGTGTGCAAGTTATGTTCCCCCAACCTCAACAAACTAGGATTTAATAATCGCTGGCTCATAGCGGTGGCGTGTTGACTAATTTTAGCATAAGGTCAGCAAGTGTTGAACCACTATGATCATAACGGTTAGATTTAAATTTTTTTTTTCATAAAGCTTTATGCTTTATAGTTAATTATTAATTTTGTTATTTTGTAGCATAATCCTTTCTAGGATACACTATTTTCTTAAAACCTACCTCAATATAGTAGAAATTAATTTTTTTAAACGATTATATCTCTATTGGAACAGGATTTCGCGGTTAACACTTTTTCAGACGATATAGTATATTATATGTATAGTAAATCGAAAATGATGATTTTATAATATCAGTCATATACATACATTTAAAAATACAGTCCTATTGTGAAGGGATGTTATGAATGTGCGGGTTGGGGCGTAGGTCCCAGAGTGTCCGATTCGGAACGTTGTGGGCTCGATTCCCATATGGGACAGTTAATATTTATTTCTCGGCGGTCCCAAGAAATGAATCTTGCATAGTACGCAGCAGCTACTCCGGTAGCCTCAAACATTTGGATAAAAGGACCACTAGGTCCACTTGCCGGACTAGTTGTCCCAACTAGATATCCCCACTATGCCAAAATCTTTTTGTGATATCATAGAAAAATATAAATATTCATTTTAAACATTGCAGTTTAATAATTTTTTCTTGCATAATACATTTATTTATCGATTCCGCTTTGTTTAACACGTTGACACTGAACTAAAGTCTGATAAATATCATGCATCAGTATAAACTGATTACAAATTTATACATTCTTAAATTCTATATTCTTGATGAATGGTGCCAGAATTAGAGGATTAAAATTAATTCCAATAAATCACACCAAATCATATTTACCTTTTATCGTAAACCCATGACCTCTTGCCCTACAGTATACTTTAATAATACCCCAAATATTCCTGTCGAACAGATCCGTTACTTAGGACAACATCTCGACAAGCGACTGACATAGAATCCTCATACAAGACTGAAAAGACAGGAAACTGCTCGTCGATTTCGACTATTACAACATTTACTAGACAAACGGTCTACATTGCCAATCCATTACAAAAGACTGATCTATATGACTATTATAAGGCCTATCTGGACATACGGAGTTGAGCTTTGGAGCTCCATTAAACCATCTAATTCCTCACGAATCCAATCATTACAGTTCAAAATCCCTCGTAAAATCCTTAATACTCCTTATTTTGTCACAAATCAAGTCATCCATTAGGACCTCAATGTACCATATGTTGCTGATTTGGCCAAACCCAGAAACCATTCCTTCCATGATAAACTTCACAACCACCCAAATCCACTTGTTTCTAACCTGGATTCTCCTTTATTGCCTAATAATCCTCCTAGGCGTCTGAAAAGAAGATGACCTCGGGATCTTCTCTAGAAATGTTATTGGAGTTCTATAGATGGGTAGATTCTCCACATGTTTGTATCATGTCACTATGTCACCTACAGCAAATTTACTTGTTGTATATATTAAATAAATTATTAAAAAAAAAATTAATATTAAGTTAACTTAATATTAAATTTAAGAATGAGCTAGTTACCGATAGAGTTAAGATGTTTTTTTAAAGTTTTGATTATGTATTTTTTTCTAAAAAGTTTAATTAAATTTATGTTAAGTGGTCTAAAGAATGATTTCTGACAAGCCTAGTGACACTAGGAGCGATTGGATAGCCCTTTGATTTATAGAAGGTTTAATATATCTACAGCTCTGAATATTTGAGGAACGTTAGCTCGAAACGGTTGATACATCATCGGTGTTCTGTAAAATGGCGAATTCAACGCATTTGTAAAGATCACGGCTTCTTCATTTGGTCAGAATAAATCTTTTCAGATCGATAACCAATAGTATGTTAAAATTTTTGTTAACCTGGGACATTTTGTAATTATATTTTACATAGTTAAACTAATTAGCTTACCTACTATTGCACTAAAAATGCCGAAAGTCGAAAAATAACCTGTTTGCCTAATTCGGACTTTAGAATATCGATGGTATCTAATAGCCTTAAGGTATACAAAAAAGATAAATTTTGAGGAGTTAGAAACTAAAATAAATCCGAAAAGCTTAGATCTAATTAAAAGAAAGTCTACCTTTTTTTTCTGACAGAGGGTTCTAAAAACCAATTCAGAGTCATTAATTTTTATATTAAGCAAGGAACAACATTTCAGCAGTCCCCATACAGTACAGGTACCAGAGAATATTTAATATAGAAATATTTTAATATTACATTTAATTTTTACTGCAGCATTTATGTACGTGAACAGATCGGTAAACTCAAAAGGCTTGACTGTAACATTGATAGGAGGGCAATGTTGTAGATTTGAATTTTGAGTGGTCACTATAAAGAGAGTTATGTTTTCAAAGGAGTCGAATAACTTCAATATGATAATTATTAAGTTAATAAACAAGTTGAGCCTAAAGAACTTTGTCAATGCATCATAATTTGAATTTAGTTAATGTTTCAGTTTCAGATTTGAAGATTTGGAAAATGATTGAGAAAAGTTGTTGGATTATTTTGTTAAGGGCCTTCCGTTCTTTATTTTAATCTTTCAGGCAAAGGTAAGTCCATTAGTACACTTAGTCACTCTATGGAAGTTAATTGTTTTCGATATAAATATGATGGAAATATTTCTTGGAAATGCTATGTCATTTTATGATTAAGTTGAATTTTTCATAATTTTTCCAAGTTGTGTGATTTATGTTTTGCGAATTTATTGATGTCTGGTTAAGATCTTGATAATTTTATGAAAATGTATGTATCACAAGAAGAAGTTATAGATAATGGTTTGTTATTGGCAGATGTTATATATATTAATTTTTAAATTAAAATTACATTTTAATATTAAAATTAACAACAGAGTTGTCTGAATGCGAAACAAATTAATATCAGACAAGAGATTCCCAATCTTGAAAAAAAGTTGATGTGTATGACAGGTTCGTTACTGGGATTTAATTAAACTTTTTGTGTTCCTCTGCTCCAAAGAGAGATTAAGATATTACTTCACTCAAATGAATAGTAATTTTAAATACAATAAAAGTCAGTATTTATTAAACATTGATAAGCGCGTTAGTTACTTGAAGTGTATATTTAAAAAAAAATAAAATGAAGTACAATGGGTCTAAATGAAAGGATCATAGGTGCCAATTAACTTATAATGTTAAATAAATTAATATCATTAACTAAAAGTCACACGTTTTTTTTAAATTGTTCAAATTTAATATGAAGGGGGGAGGGAAGTCGACTTTTATTTTGTAGCAATAATAAATTAGATAAGCATATGATAAGCATGAAGAACAAAAATGAACGGTAGGACAAACAAAACGTAATTTACAAAATTAAATGTCAAGAATACCCGTATAAATATTAAATAAGTGAAACCAATTTATAATACCAATTCATCAATATAAAATGTGAGGGCCGTCTGTAGCTCAAGTGGATAGGCGCAGATCTACCATTCTGGGATCTGCGGGTGGCGCCGCGCAGTGCATCTTTCAATGGACAAAAATCAAAAATAAAAATATTTTTTTACGAGTTATTTACTATTAGGATATTTAAACTGATCATTATACTACTTATGTATACATACATTAAACTTAGGCCATATAAAGGTTAAAATCCAGGAATTAATTCCTTTTGAGGCAACCATATTATAAGTTACAATTTGTTTCACTTCCCGTGTGCGTCTCTTCTTTATGGAAAAAACCATCTATAGTCTTGGAATCTAAGAGCCAAGGTGTGTTTAATAAATTTAATACTATAAAAAATAGGAAGGTTTAGTAAATAAAATCTCAATTAAAACAAATATTACGAAATTTCAATTTTTCCTAATTTTAAAATGACTTTTCTCAAAAAAGCCAAAACTATTGTTGAGATTTTTTATTTTTATAATTTTTCAGAAAATTTGAAAACAAAAGCCGATGTTTTGAACTGGCGTTCCACCCCCTACCGAGCAAAGAAAGAAGTAATCATGAAATTTTCAATAGAATATATCAACTTAAAAAGTAGCTCCGACGAGGTTCATGCCCGAGCTAAGGAACCGGTATTATAAATTTAAACAATTGCCCCTTGCCCAACTGAACCTAAGTCACTTTAGACATATGGTTGCATATGTCCACTTTCTTCTTACAATTGTATGGAAAACAAACTCAATAAAAACAACTAGGTTCAAAGAAGGCCCAGAAACCCTTCTAACAGCCCTTTCAAGCCCTTAGTATCCTATATCAATAGCAAGGCCTGGCACTTAGGCAGGTACAAGCTGTCATCTCACAATGGACTTGCATCAGTCTAACTATTTTATGTTTAACACATGTAAGTCAGTTTTCTCCTTAGGTCATGGTAACTTACTTCCAATTTCTTGGAAAGCTGTCCACCCTGTTTCTATTCACGCCTATTTCTCTCTTCCAGATATTTACTTCTAAAATTTCATAGGCTCACTACCCCCACCTAGTCTCTTAAAATTTCCGATTGGTCAAAACCCCTTCTCCTATTTTACTATTCTTCCTACCCCCTCTTCTCAAGTGTTCATATATATTTCCTAGACTAGATAGCTAAGGAAGAGAAGTTAGAATATAGAGACTGAGTAACAGTAACATGTAGTTCTTGTAAATATGTTAGAATAAAGTCATTTTAGTCTTCACTGATTTTTTATGATATGTAACTCCCGTATCAAAAAGTTTTGCGAGCTTTGGTGTGTGGCAATTAACAACAAATGGGAAAGCTGCCTCCGAATTTAGAAAAAATTTATTTCCCAACATAAATTGGCTGGATTTAGCTTTTTTATTACCGGATTATATTGAGGAAAAATTAGAAAACAAAACATCCTCCGTTCAAAATTCGAAACGTGGCCGACCAAGGAAATGTTTTATGGAATGCTCTGAAAAAAAAAATGCTTTGTACAAGATATTTCAACAAAATAGACTGCAATACACTCGAAAATCGTTTAGGACAAATACTTGTGGGGATCTAATGCGGAATCTCCTTACCAAGTCTGATCCATTCATTGGTTCACAGAGAAAACATGAAAAGGTTCATAGACGAAGACGAAAGAACAGAGAGAGAAAGAAATACTTTATTCATGCTGCCCAAATATATCGGGTTGCTAAATTACACAGCATACTGATCAATCCGTGACTGGACAAATATAAGTTACATATTTTTACATGACATATTATAATACATAGATAACATTTTTTTTCTTCCACAGTTTTCTTTTACTTTTCTTTTACAATTAATACCAGTCTATAAACTAACTACAATTTTTTCGATTTATTTCTTTTCGGTTTCTTTCCCTTCCATTTCACAACCCCTACTTCATTTGATCAACAAATTCCCCTATATAACAAATATTAAAATATTTAAAATAATAACTAAAACAACAAATAAGATAATGCATGCATGCCATCCCACTTCTCGATAAACTCCCATACTCATTAATTTCCATGCATGTGGGTTTTTTTAATGTCTCCAACACTTCGAATGAAAGTTTAAACGATTTTATTTCAAATTTAGAATTAGATACGTCAGATCCAGACTCTGATTATTTGTTGTAATTTTGTATTAATATAATTATTATTGTTTTTATTTTTTTTTTACCCCAATATTTACATATTTTGAACCCTTATATTATGTCTAAATCTTTTGCCGTAATTTTCATAACTTAGTAGGTATAATTTGTTTTATTATTAAACAACAGTCCATTCACCCTGGTCATCCATTTGAGTATGTTGGTAATATTAAAGAAGTTTCTTGCAACAATCCATTAAGTACA
Organism: Halyomorpha halys; assembly: GCF_000696795.3. Lineage (NCBI taxonomy): Eukaryota > Metazoa > Arthropoda > Insecta > Hemiptera > Pentatomidae > Halyomorpha > Halyomorpha halys. Next base: position 689,221 of record NW_027108945.1, read on the forward strand.
GATTTTATTCCACCAACAACATATACTCGAAGCACTGTGCGCCGGTTCGAATTCTGCCTGGGGCATTAACATTTTTCATTAAGTGGTGGTTCCACAAAACGAAAAACTTACCCCCCTCCTCCACCATGGTTATGTGTATAAGAAAGAAATATTAAAACTTCCTAGGCATAAGCATAAGCAATAACCATTGTTTGAGTTTGATGAGGTAAAAAATTTAACTATGGCTGAAAATTTTAATATTTGAAAATTTTTATCGAATAAATTTTTATCACCGAATATATAGTCAAAGTAATCGGGCAGAATTATGTTGAAATTATTAATAAAATAACGGTTTAATAATTAGTAGCGATGAAAACTTTTGCTAAATTAACGATATTTACTGTAAGGGTACTTAGGTACCCTAGGTAGTGTACTGAGGAATAGGCAGCAATGACTACAGCAAATGTACATCTTATATAAAAAAAAACTATTAAGTCAAACATCTAAGATTTTAAATAAATAATTTTATTACATGACGAGAATGTATATTTCAATATAATTCAAATTATAGGCAAATTGACGAGTGTAATAACAAAAGATAATTGAATTATTTTTTTTTTTTGGGGGGGGGGTTATTGTTAGGTTTTGTCTCAATTATAAAATAAATAACAGGGGTCAACATTTTAGCTAGGAAAATATTGTTGTTATTTAGTATTAATATGCTTTAGTTTTTTTTTTTCTAAGCTCCATTGGTGCGTGGTGGTTGATGTCATTATGAGAAAAACGGGTTGAGGGTAGCCACTTTTTCTGCTGATGGTGTAATATGTTTTAATTTTTTTCACCCTTCTATCAATTTTATTATTTCAAACATCATATGTATACAAAGTAAACATAAATGTATTATATATAAATATGATGTTTGAAATAATACAATTGATTGAAGAGTAAAAAAAAAAAATAAATGTTTCTTTTAATTATCGAGATACATAAATTTTAAAAAAGGTTATGTTTATTGAAGATTGATTTATATGTAAACAAGTTTAAAGATTGTAGATAAATTTAATTTATGATTCAGGGAATCGATTTGAAAATGGACGTAAGCATCAGTCCGAACATGATCGAAGTAGTCACTAAAGGATGGTTGATGAAATATCTTATGGTATTTATATCTAAAATATCATATATCTTATAACTAGTTGAAAAAAAGAATGATGAGATGCCATTTTTAAAATGTTTTCATGAATTTAGTAACAAAACGGATTTTTCTATAAGAAAATCAATTAAATTCTTGAGTTCATAATAATGAAATAATTATTTTTTTTATTATTGTGTTATTTCTTACAAATGTATTTAAAAAAAAAATAAATAAAAATAAGTGTACGTTATGGAAGGCAATGGAGGTAATTTATGCACTCAACAGCAAAACAATCTCATTCAATTATCTATTTGTAGGCCTGTTTTATAAAAATGTTATTTCTTATGAAATTATAAAATATTTAATTCAATAAACAATCTATTTTTGTAACTAAATCAACTAAAACTAAAAAAAAGTCCTTTGTTATGTCTTTAGTAATAATTTCTCTGAATTTTTTTAAGAAGAATCTTCTATTTACCAGGACACACTGAAACAGCTAAGTAACCTTAATAACCAGCGAGGTAATTTTGATTTTTTTTCTTATTGTCTTTTTCTATCTTCTCCTGTTTTATTCTATTTTTTTTTCATCACAAGATGGAATAGAATCTGCTTCAGGTCTGGATAATAATCCTGTTCTGTATGGCGACATTTAATCGACCTTTCTCGCCTTTTAAATTTACCGCAAACAGCAAACACAACTAAAAAATCTACAAACATCTATGCAAACTAATTTTTGTTCAAATATTTATATAAATACATTGATTGACTTGAATTTTGTCACTTAACAGCTCAGGAAATGTAATTATTTTAGTTTAATAATTTAAATTTGACAATACTGGTCATGCTTTTAAATTGTGAATGATGTGTCCCATAAATAAATTTCATTTATTTCTTTTCGAAAAATTCTTTCTTATTTTTTTTTACATAACTTCTGCATTATTAAAAAGCATTTACGAATACACCACGAAAATGTTAATCGCATACGAATAATCAATTGACGAAAACAAGTAGAAGAAAGAGTATTTTTTATTCTATGAAAATGTGTTGGAATGATATCGATGAAAAATATCAGGATGAAATATCATAAAATATACCAAAATCTAAAAATAATATGATTTAAACATTCTAAATAATTTCAGGTAGGTTTTTTTTTTAACCATAAATACACTCTTATACTACTGAAAAAAAAAGTTTGGAATAGGAAGAATTTCAATACTAAAGAAGTAAGGTATACTTCTTTTAAGCATATTAAATCAAATAAAAATAAAGAATAAACTCTAGAGGAAGAATTTTGGATTATTCGATATTTAATCCCTGTAAAAATAAACCAATAAGAATGGCACCCATCTTACGAAAAAGATCTCTTAATTGAACATAGGTAAAACGAGTCTAATCGTTGGATCCAGGTTCGAGAAAATCGAAAGGATGTTAAAAATTGATCATGTAAAGTAGCAATGCCGGTCAGTTGATTTTATCGAAAAAGCTGCTGTTACATCCATAGAATTAACCCTCCTTAAATATGTAATTTCAGTTTCGTTTTTGAGTTAGACTGTTTATATTGATACACAGATCATTTTTTTAGAATTAGCCATTTGGACTCGGAGAACCTCAAAAAAGTGATTTATTCCTTTCCAAAAATAACACCATTTACCGAGACCTAAAGACCTAATACTATCAAAAACCGCAATCCCCAAGTCTCTCTCTCTAATCTACGGTTGGATGATTATCTAATCCACAGTTTGTTAGACTCAAAGGCATTTTAGTTGATCAACTGTTTGTAAAGTAAACGTTATTATATATTTAAACATATAGTAATAAATAAATCAAAAAATAATATAATTTTCTATTTTATTTTAAGTTTTATGTCTTTGTTTTCTTTAGAGTTGAGATTTATTACATTTATGAATAATAATAATAATAGATAATATTATGGCAACACACAAAAAGTTGATAACACTGTACACTGCTGTAGGGTAGATAACAGTTTGCTCCTTCAGCGACACGTTCTTCACTACCCGCATAACAGTTCAGTTTTGTCAACAATGAATAGCCCTAACGCCGTTATCAAGAAATTTAATCATGGTCAGGAAACTTGTTTGTTACAATTTAACAATAATATTGCAAAAATATTAGAATAACGTTCTATGTAAATTAAAAGATATTATTAATTAAATGAAATGAGTCAGTATTTGGCCTGTCCTGTACAATTTGAAGTTAGTAACTCTCGTTGTTATTCCATCAGATGAAATGTTTAATTCCTAAAATGGTTAATTCCATCAATTAAAAGCTAAATGTGCTAATTCACCGCAGAGATATAATTTGTAGAGAGTAGAAATAAAACATTTAATGTTCACTATTAATCAAAATCGTGGTGCCTAATTCACCTTTGTTTTTAAACCCATAAGTGCATGTGGAAAACAGAAATCATTCGACTTTAAATAAAAATTTACCTAATTCAAAACGGAACAGAGCATTGTTATCTCTGTGACAATATTATAGAAAAAAAGAACGAGGATTTTTAAATACAACCAGATAAACGCACAATTTGTCTGACTATAAATACCTAATGTTAGGGAACAATATCCCCTTAAATAAAAATTATATTTGATATAATTTCATTTCATTTTAATTTTTTTTTAGTGAAAAAATTAAAAAACGTTTGCATTGTTTCCTATACTCTTTCCATGAAATCAATACGATCATGCGTTAGGATTGTATGTTTGGACATAAAGGGAATCTACTCGTACCAAACTAGATGAGAAGTCAATGAAAACTCCGCAAGTATCAAAGGTTTAAACTTTTTTTTTTTAATATTTATTTATTGGTATTTACAACTGTACATTATAATACATTTAGTAAATCTGATCTAAGTTAAATTGGAGTGTTACAGGCGTGTAGAGAAACTACCCATTGGCAGCACTCTAATGACATTTTACATTAGCTGGTCTCGTGGCCATCTTCTTTTCAGGCGCCTCGGAGGATTGTCAGGAATGGATGCAAGATTAGAAACTAGGGAGTTTCAGTGGTTAGAGAGTTTATAATGGAAGGAGTGATATCTGGTTCGAGCTAGATCGGTTACATAGGGAACATTAAGGTCTTTATGTATGATTTTATTTTTGACAAAGTAAGGAGCATTGAGGATTTTACAAAGGATTTTGGATTGCAATGATTGGATACGAGAGGAATTTGAAGGTTTAGTGAAGCCCCAAAGCTCAACTCCGCATGTCCAGATTGGCCTTATTACAGTCATGTAGATCAGTTTTTGTAATGAATGGGAAGTTTAAACCGTTTGTCTAGTAAGTGCTGTAATAGTCGAAATCGACGTGCAGTTTCCTGTCTTTTCAGTCTGGTGTGAGGATTCTAGGTTAATCGCTTGTCCAAATGTAGGTTTAAACTTAAAATGCAATTATCACGACACTATTTGTTTAACAAGATAACTTTACTATTCCACAAATTCGAGTAATTTTTAATGAAAAACCATGTTGATTTATTCAGGAATCTATGCGAAAATTGTTTTCGTATAAATGATAAGTTACTAACTCATCCGATAACCAATTGAGGATTCAAAGTAAATTAAACCAAAACGATGCAACAGAATTTTTTTTTATATAATGGAATGATGATTGAAAATTAGAATTATTTCGTTCAAAATAAAGTTCCCTTCAATATTACATTAACAACACGAATATATATCTGAATATTTAAAAAAAAGTTTGATTAAATTAATTTTAATATAAATGAGAAACCACAAAGTTCAATAAACTCTCTTAGAGTCGTACTTATTAGAGAGTAGTAGTTATCAGAAAAAAGATCAATAAATATATTTCTTAATCTAAGCTCAATCACCGAGTATTGAAAATAATAACATTAAAGAAAATAATGAATATTAAAAACAAATTAAATACTTGGTTAAATATATTCTAGAACTACAGAAATTCGGCCTTTTACTTCTGATTGTGATAGAATTCTACTACTAACATTTCTGCTTTAAACAAAACGTAGTTGCAATTACAATTAAAATTACTTTTTAATTACTATTAGATAATGTAATACAAAATAAAATGATGAAAACAAAATAAAATACAGAAAATTGAATCAAATGAGTGAATTATATTTATTACTTTCAGATTCATTGCTACAGGGCCTATGAATAGTAAGTCTTATTTGTTCCATGAGATGGGAAATAAGGTAAGGGGTTAGGATAATTAAGTGGAAAGAGAATAACTTAACCTGACTTAGGCTAGTCTATAACTTGTAAAAGTCTTCATATGATAAATACACGAGCTATGTAGAGCGATGCTGATTCACGAAGAGCCATGAACGAACAGAAATAATATTTCGTCCAATAATATTATATCCGTCAAACGTAGGGAGACGGCAGCGGAAGAGTTTTACTGCCAAATCTAGTTGGCATGTTTAATTGTACTTTAACTGAAACCGAAACATTAATTATAGAATGATTTTATAATCTTTGCTGCAACCGAGATTAGCATAACTAGAAAATAATATTGATATAATACTAATAAAAAAATTGTTTATTAATTAATGTCATAAACTAAATATAAAAGTTCCATCTGGATTAAGAAAACTATAAACATTTTAAAGCCTGAATTGCCATTAAATGATTTTTTTTTATTGAATCGTAAGCTTTACTGTATTTAATATTTTTTTCCCTAATAAAATAAAAGGCAATAAAATGAATTTTTATTCTAGTAACAGGTGATGGCTACTGCAATTATTTGAAAATGGTACTACTCTCCTGAATACAAACGAAATTCGGTATCATCACCGTTATTTGTTTTTCAAAGCCTCATTAATATTTAAACAGGAATATTGTTTGTACTTGCACCGATGACGTTCAATCATTGAATATCCTAAATTATGAACTCAAAATTCTCGTCAAAGCCGACTGTCAATTTTATATTTTAATTAAGATTTTATCAGAAAAGTATATTTGATGATATGCCTAACGGTGTGAGATCGTAATTAAAATCTAATTAGACCCCGTCCACTCTCTTTGCGCATAAAAACTAATATATTTTTTATTTGTACTGATATTTCTTACCACTCGTAATGCTACGCAATTCGTAAATAAAACGTAATGTTCACAATAAATATTCTAAGAATCCATATTGATATGTAATGACCTTTCCGATAAGACAAATGTCTTTGTGTGATATAGCTACAGCTGTGTCTCTACCTGTTCCAGGATACAACATCTGGAAGAAATGTCGCCTGCTGGCTTTGTCGATAGGCAGATCAATTATAGTTTAATCACAACAATTTTAGTCTCTTATAACGTATTCTTCTTGGGTGTGGCTGATAATAGCCAATGGAAAATATGATTCCAAAAAGGTAATGCCTCTACGAACGAGAGGAGGATCAGGTCAGTACAGAAAACGGGAATACAGAAGACAAGGACAGAAGTAAAAAGACCGGGCTAGGGGAGCTAGAGGGCTCTTCAGAAATGAAGATACGGTTAAGAAGATACCCACGCCGAAGACACACCACGGCATGCATCATCTAAATCAGATGCTTTTTAGATATAATAGGTAATAATTTATAATATAATCGATATTTTATGGCAAAACACATTTTTCTGGATCATTCAATCATTTTATAATTTCATTTTATGGCAATCATATATTAAATGTAAATAAACACTTAGTTCCTTTATGTAGTGTATATACTATTATATTATACCACCCCTTATTATATTATATACGTTTCATAGTACTGATATTTTATAAATATAAAGATATTTAATTGGTAAACTGGTAAACACAAAAAGCCTCTGGAAAAGAATTCAATAATTATAATAGTTTAGCAGGATTCAATCTTAATTAATTAATATAAATATATTTTTGGATAATTTCCTTCGGCGATTATCCTGGAATCCCGATTAACGACAGTATACATATCAATATATGCTATAAAATTGTATATAAAGACGACCTTGCTTTGTGGAAGTTAAATGAGTATAATAATTCTTCAGTCACACAACGGACACTACACAACTATAATTTGAATGGTTTAACACAGTAGATTAGCATTCAAACATCACCATGATCAAGTTCTTTGAATAGCCGAATTTTTTAAAAACAAATGAAGTATAATATGGCCTTAAGGATGACTACTAGCAGTATAACTTCAAGAATGATGTGGAATAACTAATAAGCTCTCATTCATGAGTTGATGATCTGGTGAGCTGATTGGTGCATTGTCCAAAATGCAGGAGGTTAAGCTGGTGGAGAAATGGGGTTACAAAATTATGTTTGAGAGGCATTATGAACGGAGATGGATACCGAATGTAATAGCACAAATGATAAAACGTTATTCAAGGAAACCAGCCTAATAAAAAGGCATATAGACATCAGTAGGTATCGATTAACGCTATAAACGATAAACGATAAACTTTATTGCGAACGATAATAATAAGTAGACGCAGATTATGGAGAGTATAAAGGTACCTTACACTGCAGTAAACAACCTCAACTACAGAACATGGTACTTAAAAATTCCTTGTACAAAAGCCGAATTTTTTTATTTTGTTTTTCTTAAAACCGTCTTTAATCCTGACTCTTGTTTCACTTCATTAATTCAGATATATCTATTTTTAATGGTAAGAACTGTGAACAGTTTCACTGTTTTGAATAAATCACATACTTTTTAATCAATCAACTTCTTTTTTGATTCTTTTAGCTGCGAAAAGTGGTGCGAGAAAGCCTTTTTTCGACATGCAGTAACCCTATTGGAGAATAAAAATAAGTAAATTCCTTTCTCCGAAATATATTTCCATCAAACATAAATAAAATAGATTACGGAAGCCAATTCGGTTGTTCGCTGACAGACCTGCCAACGTAAGTCAAGAGAAAGCAGGATCAGACTAAGCTACAGAAAAGGCTTATACAAAAGACCGCGCGAACGCCGCCTCGCTGTTTTGGGTTATTTAGGAGGCGCTTGGGAAAACAACGCAACTTTCCCCATTTTTTCCAATAACTACCACCCTTTTCCCTTTTCCCCTCAGTTTAAAACCCCTTTTCCCCAGAGCTCTAAAGCTGGCCCCTCAGTGTAGTAAATAGTCCATTCTCACTTCATACCACCCTTTCATTCTTGTTTAAAACGTCACTTTAAATTTTAGTTGAACTTCTATTACGAAACACCAATGTTTTCTGTAGGAGAATTTTATTTTCGTTTTGAGATTTCATACAATAATAATGATATTGTGATACACAATCGTGTATCTTATAAAAAAAAAAATTACGATCTGATATTTAATTAGTGATCAGAAAATAAAAAAAATGATGCTAAGTTCTTTAAACAAATTTTGAAAAATAGAAAAAAAAAACACTCAACTTGAAAGAGAAAATGTTATCAAATGGTACCAAAATAATAATTTATGATATGGTGGGAGTTTAGATACATTAAAGACAGATTTGGTGTCAATTCTATCTTGGGAAAATAAAGGCTTTTGTTGGCTGTATTTCGGAAATAACCAAATAATAAGGAGATTCTTCAGATATACCTAAATATGACAGTATCCAAGGTGAACTATGAATGATAAATGAATGATTTATTTTGTCCAACTAAATAATTTCCTTCAATACCAAATAAAATTATACAACAATGATAATTATTGTCATTAGTCTATTTGAGCATTGTTGCTTAATTCTGAATGAATTGCAACTAATGAAGTTTAGTGAAAATATTAAAATTTATTTAAATTAGAATGAATAGTAACTGATAAATAAAGTTGAGTGAATACATGAAAAGAATACCTGTTATTAAGTACAAAGGGTGTTTTAAAAAAATTATTTAGGTTAGAGCTTTTTGGCTTAAAACAAATTTTATAGCCGTATGATCCGTCTACGTGCCTCCATCAATTCCAAAAGACAGATAAAAGTAGAGAAAAGAGAACTGAAGTGTCAGGAAGGATGCCTAATCCAATACCCGGAGGAGAAAGTAAATTAAGAAGTGGCCATTCTTCAAGACTAGCAATAGACTGGTGGACTTCGTACGTCGCATAAATCTGAAAGAATTAGCGACTAGCCTTTCATATTAATGTCATTTGTCACGGAGTGAAGTCATAAATCAGAGGCAGACAGGACTTCCTTAGAGTTTCCTCCGCTTCTTTCTTGCCGAGGGTTCCCCGGACAGTAAGGGTGGCATATATATTTGAGCATAATATAATAGAAAAAAATGACAGGAGTGTATTAGTATTATACGTAATGAAATGCATGGAATACATCAAACAGTTCCGAGTTTGTGATACATATTAATGACAAAGTCAAGTTTTAGGGACAGTATTGGACTCCAATGGGGTCTTGGCCGAAAAAAAAAGTTTTACGGATGATATTACTTCCTATGGTAGCCCTAGTAATAATATATACATGGTGTGTTGACAAAGTTTCAAGACTGGTCTTAGCACCAAAAAGAGGAAAAAACTTTATTAAAATATAAATATAAAGTTGTGCTACCCAACTTAATTGGACTGCTAGTCACACAGCATAATTATTTTAGTCTAATCAGACAATATTTCTAATCTAACGATAAATAGGCCTATTCAAGTATGCAATAATAATAACATAACATAGTATACAGTATACAGCATAACATGGCCTTTTTTTTTCTTTCGTTTCATCTCTTTGGTTCTTTAATTTTTTTTTCTGTTTTTTTTTTACTTTTTCTTTTTCTCTTTTTCATGATTTTTTTCCTCCTTTACTATCTTTTCCCCTTTTTCTCTCTTTTTTTCTTTTCCTTCCCTTCTTTTTCCCTGTCATAAAACATATTTGTACAAAGAACTTAAAGTCTTCTATATATGACTCTCGGCCATCAACACAGTGTTTTTTGTATAGTCCATAGTCCCTCTGGAACTCTTCGCAAGGGACCTTGCGAGGAAGCCTGAACCCATATAATTGCGCCTAATTACTCCTCTTTTATCTCTCTGATTCAGACATATGTTAAAGATGAGGCTAAAGAAATTGAATCTTTTATGTTCATGAATTTTCTATATATGCACATCGCAGTCACGAGCAACACTGCTTTCTACATCTGTTCCAGGATTCTTTATGAAAGACCTAATAAAGTTATTTGTAGAAATTACAAATGGTGAGACATTTTAATGCTAGCACAATTAAGTAATTGAAGTTAATCCTTCTCTATTATGTATCCAGAAGCCCTATGACATTCACCCAGCTTCATAAAATCAGTACCCATAAATGGAAATGGAAAATCTGACAGTTGAGCGTGATCATGAATAAATAACCTCATTACACAACCATTGGTCAAAAACAGTACTTTCTTACAAAGTGACCCTGAACCTTCAACGGTTATAGCAGCACAGATTTTCATAACGTAAGGATATTTTTTATATTGTAAGAAACTAATATGCCTACATGAAAATGATTTTTCTATGAAAAGGCTTTATTATAGTGTGATTATGTTTTAAAAAAAGAATCAATATTTTGTTGAGAATGAAAAAGATAATTTGTCACACGAGAAAATGAAAAACAAAAAATTGTTCCTTTAAAAGTCTAATTAAAAACATCACAAAGAATAGTATTAAAGCCCAAAAGTATTTTCTGTTCTTTTTTTTCTCTTATATTTTACTTCCAAGTGGTTTTTATTTTTTGTTAATTATAAGTTAATTAACAATTGGGAGTTCGGCTCTGGCCGTTAACAGGTGCACATCAGGTCCGTGCTGTCCTTGTGTGTGGGCGGGCTAAAGTTGTCCGATTCGATTGAAAATTGGCACAGTCGAGGATATTGGTGCAAGAGAGTTGTCCGCCGATTTTCGAGTGGATCGAGCGGATATTTGGAGGTCTAGAGAGAGGAGAAGCGGCGACACCAAGCCGGGGCCGGCTGCTGTTATCACTTGGTAGGTGAAGACCTGTCGCCCCCCACCATACGCTGCACCCAGCTGGTGGACAATCAAGGTCACCTTATCTCTGCGGATCACGTCGTCTGTTATCGGAG
>NW_027108945.1:700787-703088 GCF_000696795.3 Halyomorpha halys
GAGAAATGTTGATTATATCCTATTATTGTATATCTTTTTTTTATGATTATACCATGAATATGTAATGTAAATATGTCCGATTAAGGATTGATAAGTATGCTGTGTAAGATAGCAACCTAATGTATTTAGGCAGCATATATGAATAAAGTATTTCTCTCTCTAAATTAGAATTCATTATGCATATAAGGAGATTTATTGTGGTGCGCGTGTATAATACAAATACATCGCTGCGGCTGGGCACGTATACAAGAACATTGCGAGCTGCAATGGAATTAGAGCCTGTATAGAGACTGATAAGGCAGTCTGGAGTCTAGAGGCTGAGTCAGAGTTAAGAGGTACCCACCGGCTCACCGCTTTTTGAGGCCACGAGAATTTTGGGGTACGATTCAGGACCCTCACCCACCCAATCAACAACATCTGGATGACGGCGGATGTTGCAGAGGAGATATCCTTAAGAAGCCACGATATGCGCATATTGACACCCCCAGCCATCTACTATCAGCGAATTTTTTTTTCTCCCATTCTCTCATCGAACTTCATTTTTTTTTTTTTTTTTGCTTTTAAGTACTCAGGTTAATTAACTTATTGTTTCTTGTGTAAAGAAAATTGTTTTTTTTTATTATACATATATATCAAAATATTTTCTTTTTTTACTTCACACTCATTATTTTTTTTGTAACAACACAACATTTCATTTTTTTTATTTGTTTATATTTTAATTTAATTAAATTTGTGTATCACTTGGAACGTTTTTTTATTCTTTAATGTTCTTTATTTTTTTTTTTTTTGTAATATTCATTTCTGGTCCTCCGTTTTTTATTTTGTATAACCCGAATAAGCGAACATTTTTCTCTGGGGAAGAGAGAGCCCCAACAAATAGCGATACAATCTAAAACTAAAACCAAACTTATTGCAGGATAAAATATAATAAATTATTTCATGCATTTATCATATGCTTGTGGTTAACCGTTAGCTAATAATACGGAATATTAATTGCTATAAAAGGCCTAGCAAACCCCAAGCTTCAATGCCGAAATCACCAATCGCTGGCTAGACACAGCTTACTAATGACACATGTCCAAAACGAAACCTACCAGATCATTCTTGATACAATCTTCCCACTTACGCTTCGGTCTAAGGCTTGGTCGTTTACCCGTTGGTTTAGAGATTATTAACATTTTAAGAATCCGTTCGTTAATAAGTACTAACCTAATAAGTACTTAATTAGTAATTACCGAGTACATCTGTATAGCCTTCTAAATTCTCAGGTTGTCATCCTTTTTTGCCCTGAATAATTTAGGCAATTCTTAATTTTCAAAAATCTTAAGGCGCTGCTCTTCTCTTTGTGTAAGATGCTACGAATCGCATACGTAATGAACATTATAACGATATTATGTTAAAACAATATGTAATATTAATGTATTATATTGATAAATGTTCCAACCATAATTATATTTAAAATTCTGTCACTGAATAACCAAACAAAATTCAGAGAGAAATTTATCAAGAAAATAAATAAAACTTAGTAACTATAAAACACACTGACAGACAAGAAATTAAAATTAAACACAAAGTTTCATATCAGCGAGATGCCATCGCCAGAAGGAAAGACGATCCTAAATACAAGACAATTAATTTCAACTCATACTTTCTAAGAAGAGTTGGGGATAATTTCTCAGCACGTTGTTGAAACTGGTGGTTCTAAACCATTCTTCGCGGCTTAATTCGAAAAGTTCTGACATAGGGAGGCAATAAGCGGAAACGGCTTTTAGTAGAGCAATTTTCCAGCAGCGATATGTAGCCCTTACCATTTCGAAATATGTCTTCACCGAGGAGGTGCTATAATAACACTACATCGTCTCTTTTGATAAATATAAAACTACATAAATTTTAGGTTTATTGAAGATGTAATCGCAGCAATAAAACTACTTTATTGATACTGCTTTGTGAAATGCACCTGCAATTTCGTTCGTATCCCCTGCGAACTCAACATTATATTTTTATTAAATTTTACAATATTTTTAAAAATAAGTGAAGAGTATTTTATCAAAAGTTAATGTATCTACTTTTGTAAAGTAAATCTCTTCAGCGAATCAAAATTCTTAACTTAAACCTTATCGAAACATAAAGTATAACAACATTTAAATAAAACTTTTCAATAAAAATGTTACCCATCTACAAGAGACCTTCCATAATAATATATATATATTTTTTATTATTTAATTATTGTAATTTACAACTGTACAAAATAATACAATAGGTAAATATGTAGTATGTTTCATATACACTTGAAAATCTTGG
>NW_027108945.1:704118-722749 GCF_000696795.3 Halyomorpha halys
CTAAATCCCAACTGGTGATCAGGAATAACATGATATGAGTCAAGGATTGGATAGAGGCGTTTTAATAAGAGTTTTTCTAGGATTTTTCCCATAATGGGCATGAGCAAAATAGGACGGTAGGAACATGGATATTCAAGTGGCTTGGAGGGTTTGGGAAACATTTTTATTATAGACATTTTCCAAGGGTCAGGGAAATAGGTGGATCGGAGTGTAGTATTATAGATATAGGTAAGAAATAGAATGACATTACGAGGGAGCTGTTTCAGAATGTGTGCTGTGATAAGATCGTGGCCAGGAGCTTTTTTAGAAGGTAATAATAATATTCTGAATAATAACTTTGGAAAAGTTGATATTGTTTAAATATTGATGTTGGTTCCCATCTCGCTTAGTTATTATTTGCATGAAAGACAAATTATATGATGCTTAGCTTAAAAGTGTTATTTTTATTTATTTAAAAGTGTTATCTTATATTTTATGTAATGGGGGTTCTGAAAAAAAGAAAAGTTTTAAATAATTAATGGATGAAAAAAATACTATATATATTAAAAACATTTAGTGCTCTAACGATATACTATAATATGTTAATTCATGCGAAGTAATAATGATAAGATTTGAGAAAAAAAGGCTTTTCAAGTAGATTTCTCAGCGGGTTGTAAACAGGATTGTGTTGAGCAAGATTAAAATCTCATAAGAGTTTTACACCATGACAAAAAAAAAAATGTAACATTAAGAATCGTTTGCCGTTGTTGGTACTTGATTTTCATTTTTAGACGTTTTGCACAAATACAATCTCTCGAGATTTTGAGTTTATGACAATTCAAAAGTGATGATTGAAAACTGATCATACACAATAAAGAGATAAGAAATATATTAATAAATGTGGTTGCTATTTTGCAAACTGGGTGTTGTTTAGCCCATTGGATGATTGTATTAGTTTTTTTTTTTTAATAGCATGATTAAATATAAAATATAGAACAAGTTAGGGTGAAGAAAACTGTGATCGAAAACAATATGTAAGAAATGATACCTATCTAATTAAATAAAATTAAATATTTTAAACAACTAGTAAAAAATTGTGTGTGTGCATATTTTATTTTTATATTTTATCCTAAAATATAAAAGATTTTTTGTCCTGTTTTTTTTTTTTGCTAGACTTTAAATAAATTTTATATTTATTAACACTAAATTTTACCAAAATATTAACATATTGTTATATTACCAGTATTGTAAAATTAAAACATAAATGCCTCTCGAGCCCATTCAATTTTCTATTTTTTTCTTGAAGTTCTTGCCAATAATTTTGACATCTATTGGTCGTGGTAAAATTGTGGATTTCTGCCATCATTCTTTCTAGCTCAAAAACGTTAGGAAGATAAATTAAAATAAAACTTGGTTTCATTTTTAAACCAACCCCCTTTATAGTTTATGACAATTTGTAGCTCAACACCAACAACCACCAAACATCCCAACATTATACTATTTTACCTTACATACGTATCCGTTACATTATTTGACAATTTTAATGGATAGGTTACATGGCGGTTTTTGAAATAAACATAAGTTTTAAATAAGTTTATTCTGAAACATATAAAAAAATTTAATTTATTTATTCTTTACACCACACAATTATTCATTATATTACGATTAGAATTAGCCATGTGTTTGCGTTTAGTAATAGATATTATTTATTTAGATATTATTGGATTCTTATTTTTAGCATATTCCGTATCATCTTGTATCATTATTATATTATTTCACTAATTGTAAATTTACTGCTTTATTATTCACTTCTAAATCCTTTGAGTTATTTTTATTGTTATTACTTTTAATTTATATAGCTTAAAAATTGTATAGGCTCCACAACTCCCTAATAATCATAATTGCAATAATTACATTTCACTTATGTCTATCATTTTTATGTATTAATTTGGCCCCGACCGATAGATTTTATCATCTGGTCGGACCATATTACATGTAATTTTTTTAACGAATAAAATGAAAAATAATATTGTAAATAGGAAATCTGTTCCAGCAACCAGTTTTGACAGTCAAGAACTGTACAGAGTATGAGCAGTAAAGGGTTTTCGCTTCCAAAACTGGTACTGTGCATGCTCAGTACAGTTCTTGAGAGTCAAAATTGATTGGTTGAACATGCCTAGGTACGCGTCATATGTCTTACTGTCACTCGGGGTTAGGCAGGCCCCTTAGCAACCATCAGCTCTTATTTCGCACACAGTGTTCCGCGACTGTCTACTTAGGTCTAACAATTGATCTGGGAAATTCAATATATGCCAATGTTTTGACATCATTGACCAACGGACATTATCTTTATTTATTTTAAAATAGTAAATTATTCCTTTACATCTTCTTTAGTAATATTAAGCTTCCTTGTTATACAATTTCGTTAGTTTTATTTTAGTACAGCAAACCCTACGAATCTTAGGTACATAATTAATTATTTCAACAATTATACATATATTTATTATTTAATAATCAGATTCTTAATCACAAATAAAATTTCAATCTTTCAATTATACGATCACCTAAATTAAGCAGAAATACATAATTGGCAGTATGTATAGCATTAGGAGAATCCTTAAGAAATTGGATTCCATGCGCAATGAATATATTTGCAGCATAACTATCATCCATCCTTATTTTTCATTGTTACATAAATATTCAACATCATTTGTTCGCTATGGTAGTACAATTAGTATTAAACTGAATTAATTAATAAACCAAGTAAACCTAATAAAGTTTTATTTTTACATATTTACTATAATAATATTAGATATAAAAGATGAGGTCGAAGAGATCTATCAGAAAATAATTCGGCAATAAAAGAAGATAAGAGAGAGTTATAACCCATGTTGGTGAAATTAGGAAAGGGTCTGAGGGCGGTGGAGCGAGCCCTTGTACTGTCATTAAGCTTTTTGCCCTCTGTTCGGCACCATCTTCTTCTGTATCAGCTGTTTTGTCCTCGACCTACCATTTATTCCCTTCCAGAAGTCCATGGAACAATATTCCCCTCCAAGATAAGGAGGATAAGCAACGTGCTCTTGCCTACATATGGCTGTTAAAAAAATACTATTTTATCTTCAGTTAAAACATTCTCGTTGAATAATATTGAGCATTGTATGCACGTTGAACTATACATTAATATGAATTAATGATAATTTAATTGACGTGAAGTATACTCAACAATGAAAATATGAACATAAATTAATTCAATAAATAATCAAAATAATTTTTATTAGTAGGTAAAAATCTAAATGTGATTGCTATATTCCTGGCGCCCATTCATACCTTTAACTTTTACTATAGCTCATTAGTTGATTTTATTATTTTGTGAAGAAAGTGAACAAACTTTTGTGAAATAAAGTTATGTTGAAGCTAAGTCAAAGAAAACTATGACTGGAAATAATATACATTAAAAAAATGTCTTCCAAGTCACATAAAAGTTAAAACTAAAAAAAAAAAATGAAATTGCTGCTCTGAACTATTTTTGTGAAAAGAATATTAAATTTAAAAAATAATTGTTTGAAAAACCTGCATAAACCATTATAGCTTCCTCATTATTCCTAGTGGATAGGTAGGCAAGTAGTTACCAATATTTAATTTGATATTATTTTATCAATAATTTTGAGGTTTAGGAATAAATTATATTATTTCTCTCAATAAATCTGATTTGTTGTTACAGAATAAATTATATGGTATTCATAAAAAAATAAATAAAAATAATAATAAAAAATAATTTTAGGCATGAAAAAGTAAACTAATGATAAAACTAAGCCTCAACTTCTGTTTTGATTTGGGATAAATCGGATGAATTGTTTTTGAAATATGATCGAAATTCACGTTGACAAATATTTTTTATTATTTAACATAGCAGCATATATTTATTTATGATGTTTACATATCATTTTATCCACATACATTCATTTTTTATCGATTTTATTTTATACTTAATTATTTTAATGTATTTATTATCATTATGTGAATTATTTATATTATCTCTAATACATATTGCTCTCGAGTATGGCATAATGTACATTACAATAAATATTTTTATATAAAACAAATTAAATGATAGTGGTTGTCGAAATCTGATTAAAATCAATAATGAACTAAGTAAATAAGAATCCGCACGATCAACGTCAGATGAATGGTTCAATAGATTATGCCCGAACAAAAATTTGACAACATACGAACATGGAATCACATTTGTTTCTTCACATCTTAAACATAAAATACGTGCGAAAATGTTTAATTCTGAAGGCATATTTTTTTTCATTTCCTGCGTGTATTTATTATTCTTCCAATCAACAATCTCCGGCAGTGATGAATCAAAATTTAGAATGAAATGATAAAAAAAAAATATATTGATACCAATGATATTTATTTTTTACTTTCAGATATTTATTTATAATTAATAAACTCATAATTTATAATTAATAAATTCCAAAAATTAATAAACAGCTAATTGCGAGGACAGTTAAGAAATAATGATACACAGTGATGGGGAAAAAGTAATCTAGCTTCGTCCTTGAAGCAGATCTCTTGTCCACCAAAATTTTTAGTGGCCTCTTCGCTTTATTTTGTAGGTCAACCGTTGTGAATTCATGAATCAGTCTGTAGACGTATTCGTGTTGTTCATGAAATCGTAAGTAATAAATCCCGAATTTGTAATTTCCTATAACTATAAGTAGGTGTAAGTTAATTAACATAGCATATTGTTGGTCATTTACCAAGTTACATTATGATAACTATCAAAAAATCATTTTTTTTTTTAAAGTTAGCCACATTTATTTGCAAATACGGCAAATTTGTAACCAGTTGGGTCTTTCATTGAATGTTAACTTAACATGACGCTATTGTGGAGCCAATGAGGGTTGAACATTTAATTACTAACCAATCATCTTTATAATTGAACTGTTTGTTTAATCGAAAACGTTTGTTGATGAAAGAGCCTGGAGGAGAAATTAAAGGAACCCTGTTAAATTAAGCAGAGTTCTAATTGCTCCGATTTTGGTCCGAATCAAAATCACTCTGTTATCAGCCGGTATTCGCTCCTGATTCAAACAGCTATTCATCAATTAGATCCGTCCTGGGTCTTATCATTAAACTATCAAAGGGGGCTTCATCACCCATATAACATTCTACATCAAATGTAATATAAGCGATAGTTTCGCATTTCTAAGCATTCAAACATGAAAGGGAGTTGAGAGTATATACCTATTGAAATAGAGTATACTCCTACTTACCAAAACCGATGAAATAGAAGGTTGTTACGGCATATTACTCTAATATTTAAGTATTTAAAAAACCCTTCTCTGTTGTTATAATTTAAACACAGATCGAGGATTTTAACTTGTTTTTTACGTTTGTTTGAAACTTAACAGGCATAAAAAAACAAGAAGGGAAAAAAAAGATTCTACAATTCTGTACTTCGAAAGAAACCTACACGTGCCTGTTTTGACTTAAAAAGGCAGTGGTGGAAAGAAGAATAGAGAATTCATCAATTGGAAAAAAGATTTAGAGAAAATAAAAACCTTGTGTTATCAGCAGAAAGACTAAGCAGTACCAATGAGGCATCAGCACGGAA
Source organism: Halyomorpha halys (assembly GCF_000696795.3). NCBI lineage: Eukaryota > Metazoa > Arthropoda > Insecta > Hemiptera > Pentatomidae > Halyomorpha > Halyomorpha halys. The sequence continues at coordinate 709,724 of NW_027108945.1, forward strand.
ATTTTATAAAACTGTGTACAGTGACAAAAAACTGTTCAACCCCTGAATCGGACGGTCCACAACTGAACGGTTCTAGGTTTCCGGGTGAAGAAGTATGGGATCTTTCTGACCTAATTTGGTACAGAAAGCTTAGATGACATAAATTTACCATTGTCACACTCATGGATATCAAGGCGAATTGAGCTTACTCATTCGAACGAGTTGTTCATTTTGTGTATCTGGAGCCACAGATTGATAAATGTAAAGATATGTTGACTAATATAAGGAAACGAATATTGTCTGCGAATTTCGAGAGCCAAAACAAGGTTATGTAACACATTCATATAACTATTATTTATGTGCGGAGCAGAAACATAGGCCTTCCCAAAGTCAAAAGAAAGGCATATCCTAGGTTTTAAGAAATAAATTCTGAGTTGCATAAACGGGCAAGTGAAAAATGTTTCAATGAAAAAAGATACACAAACATGAGCCTGATTTAAGAACCAACAATCTCACTAGCCTACCTGGACAGGTAATGTTTTTACGATGGGGCTCCATCAAATCCAAATAAACCTTTTGGAGGAAGAAATGTATGACAACAGACCAAGAGGACTTCCGAGGTTTCCCGAGAGGATGATTCGATGACCCTTCTCGGTGTCTAGGATTGGAGGAGAGCTACATTTCACTTACTGAACTGGCAAAGAGAAAAAAGATGCTTGAAAAGGCCAGCACCCAGGTTTCCACGTCGATTGATTGAGAGCAAAAAAGTAAACATTCGGCTACTTAAAGAATAGACTTTAAAAGATGGGAAGATTATGTCCTTAAAACACACACATATAAATGCCTATATAATAAATATGTATTGTTATAAAAAAAAATTAATATTTTGTACATACCACCATCTGGTAAATTGCATCCACTATGTTGTACATTTCATCTCGTGTGATGAATCCGTCATTGTCGACGTCGTACAACCTGAACGCCCCTGAAACAAGAACAAAATATGTTTTTTATCAAGTTAATTTAGTTAAAAAGCTGGATCCCCTTTAATTTTTCTTAAATTAACCAAGATTGATTTAAATTTTTATTTTATATCTTATTTATTAGTTATATGTTTTTTAAAGTTCTCTGCTACGTTTTATCAAATGTACCTGTATTTAATTTGCCTTAACAATATTCGAAATATGTAGTAATATACACAGAAGTATTAGGTTGTAAAAAATTTGTCAATTTGTGTTTTGTGTTTGTTTATTGGCTTCCAGGGATCAAGAATACCAAGTGTAAGGGCCAAAACAAAAATCCGGTCTCTAACCATGAAATTATAAAGGTATTAGGAACTTAATTAACGTAAACCATGATACAAAGATAATTAATTAATTGTCCTTATATATGGCTACTCAATACTCGGTAATAATAGCTAGAGCCCGCATATCTGAGTAGACAAAGAGGACCTTGGAGCGAGATCTGATCCGGTAATCTCCTAAACTAGACTGACGTCACGGGTGGGTAAACGTTCTCTATGATATGGAGGTATAAGGCCACCATGAATTATCCTAATAGTTAGTAAAATTTTCACAATCTTCGCTAATTTAATTAGATCGAAAACAAATATAAATGTCCAAACTTTATTTATAATGAAATATTAAGGGTCAATAAAATTTAATAAAACTAGATCTAAATCATTCTTCGATTCTTGTGTTTCGCCTAACACCTTAAATCACATTGGTCAACACGAATTTCTAGTCTGAGTTCTAGATGGAAAATTTTGATTATTTAAAGTAAATAATAAATAGTAATAATAACTTATGTATAATCTTTTCACTTTTGTTTATAATTATTAATTATAAAGTGAATTTTAAAACAGACACACGAAATCTGAACCAAATTATGAAGAGATTTCAAGCAAAATTAATTTATTAAAAATATGGAATAAAATATATAAAAAGATGTTCAGGGTTGCGGTCAAAAGGGAAACAAAAATAGTTGTAAACTATTTTTGTGTCCCTTTTGACCGCAACCCTGACCATCTTCTTATATATCGATTTTTACGGTCAAGTATATACAGATATATACGGGATAAAATGTTGATAATTATATTTAACCTTCATTTGGATTGTAATATAAAAAGAAATGGGAAATTTATCCAAAATAAAGTTGAAATAAATAAATTATATGCTTGACTTGAGTGTGGGGAAGGTTACAAATATTGTCTTAATGTAGTATAAGAGTGGAAATTGACTATGACAAAAATTTTTAATGTTAGTGTGCAGAATTGACAAAATAGGTAATTAGATATAAGCTAAGGGTTATTAATTAATAAATTAATGACTCCCTAATGTTTTAATGTCTCAGAAGGTAATTTTGGTTTGAAATTATTGACCTGCTTAAAGTTCTTTAAGTTGTGTTTAAGGTATGCTAATTTATTAATAATGTTGTTTGTTTAAAATTCTTAAAATTCATTAGCATAATCTGGTTTGTGATAGATTGTCCTTGAGAATGGCCAAATTGGCCGAAACGTTGGATTTATAAAGAAATATAGATTGTTTTGGGGCCATCCACTTAAATTGGATAACAGGAAACTGCACGCAGATTCCAACTACTACAGCACTTACTAGACAAACGGTCTAAACTTCCAACTCATTACAAAAGACTGATCTACATGACAATAATAAGGCCCATCTGGATATACGGAGTTGAGCTTTGGGGCTCCACTAAACCTTCGAATTCCTCTCGTATCCAATCTTTACAATCCAAAATCCTTCGTAAAATCCTCAATGCTCCTTATTTTGTTACTAATAAAACCATCCATAAAGACCTAAATGTTCCTTATGTAACCGATCTAGCCCGAACCCGATATTAGTCCTTCCATAATAAACTCCGTAACCACCCAAACCCACTCGTTTCTAACCTTGATCCTCTTCCATTCCTGGCAATCATCCAAGGCGCCTGAAAAGAAGATGGCCTCGTGACCTTATATTGTAAACTGTTTTAGAGTTCTACTACTGGGTAGTTTCTCTACATCCTGTATCATATCATATGTCATTATGATCAAATTTACTGGTTGTATTTTTTTATACAGTTGTAAATATCAACAAATAAATAAAAAAAAAATGGATAACATTTATTTTATTTAAACAGTAATAATAATAATAATAAATCAGGCCCTGGCGATGAAGCACAACTTAATCGATGATAAGATCCCATATTACAAGTACCAACCAAATAGACTCCTCCAAAAATGTCCTCTCAAGCTCAATTGGGATGAATCAATAATTACGGACTGTACCGTCGTCATAATAAACCAGATATCCTCCTTATTGATCTAAGAAAAAAGAAAGCGGAACTTATTGATGTCGGAATCCCAAACGATAATAACATAAGCTCAACTGTGGAAGAAAACTGTGGAAATACCAGGAATTGGCGATAGAATTGAAAGAACTATATCAATCGAAAGGTGTTACCACTACTCCATTCACAATATCCACGAATGGTCTCAAACCAAAATCAACAGTGGCAGGCATGAATGGTTTGGAGGTGCCTATAGATGTGCTACGAGAGGCACAGCAGTCAGTTCTCTTAAACAGCACGTACAGGGCGAAAATTGATAAATATTTGAATTAAAGGAAAAATAAATAAAAGTATGAAGGTGATAGGACTTCTAGTTCCGGCACCTCAGATATTCAACCCATAATAGCGAGAAATACAGACCGTGATAATAACAATATAGTATACAATATATAATAATAATAAAGAAAAAATGATTTACTTTACTGTTTGTTTTTGTAGAAACTGGAACGCTTTTTTTTCGGATAGTAAGGGAATCATTGGCACTTTTTTCTGTATATAATACATAATGTCTCTTATCTATCATATAGATTTAAGATCGTAAAGAGGTCTGTAAAACCATTATTTTTTACTGCTCTGCATAAAACCATTTTCCTATAAAAGTTAACAAAATTCAAAATTATGAGAAGATGATTAGGGTGCGGCCAGTGAAGAAAACAAGTAAGTAAAATCTTATTTACTAGTGCCAACGTTTCGCCCAGAATTTCAGACCTTCATAAAGGCTAAAAACAAAAGAAAGATAACTTCCATAATTATTTAATGTAATTATAAAAAAAACAAGAAACAAAAAATTCAAATTTTTAAAATTATTTTTTGAAACATTAACAGAACTAGTATTAGTATTAATATACCAGTCACGAGTTTAACTCATAGATATCTGATCAGTAAGCAGCCACCTCCAAAATGTCAATACTGCAACAGTATACTTACGATCAGTCACATATTTGAAAAATGCCATTTTTATTCTGCGAACTTGAGTAGATTGGGAGTAGGACCGAGTGTATCGGATGCTCTGAATGATGACCAGAAGAACGTGGAACTGGTATTAGTTTTCTTAAAAAGGAATGACCTTTTGAATAAGATTTAAACCAGAAAATCTGTTATACATAATAAAAAAATACCAACAGAAGTAATTATTTAAATTTTTTTTTCGAAATTATTTAAAGTGAAATAGAATTATAGAAATAAAATATAAAGCACGAAACATGGGCGTTGATGACCTCAGGGTTTTACGCCCTTAAGCCCCAGACAACAACAACAACAATATACCAGTCAAGCGGACTGAATCGGGGAAAAAAGTAAATAATTTGTTTTTATTTCAGCTCTCGAGGTGATGTTTAATCTCAATGGTTCTCTTAAAAATGCTGATAATTAAAATAATTTGTTTAAAAATATTTATTTATTGCTATATACAACTGTATATTATAATACATTTAGTAAATCTGATCTCGATTAAATTGGAGTGTTACAGGCGTGTAGAGAAACTACCCATTGGCAGAACTCTAATGAAGTTTTACATTAGCTGATTTCGTGGCCATCTTCTTTTCAGGCGCATCAGATGATTGTCAGGAATAGAAGAGGAAGCAAGATTAGAAACTAGTGGGTTTGAGTGGTTTGGGAGTTAATAATGGAAGGAGTGATATCTGGTTCGGGCTAGATCGGTTACATAGGGAACATTAAGGTCTTTATGTATGATTTTATTTGTGACAAAGTAAATAAATTTAATTAAATAATAAGTAAAATAAATTTAAAAGTAGATGTTCAGAGAACAATATCGGTAAACTATTCCAGGTACAGGAATTAATTCTAATTAAATAATTCATATACAATTCATACAAGCTGTATGGATTCTAGAACACAGACTCAAAATTCGTATTGTTCGGCTCTGGCTTCTACAAAAGCAGATCATATTGTAACAAATTAAGATTTTGGTTATTATTCAATGTATAGAATTTATATGTTTATTCTAAAAGTTAAAATTTAAAATATAATCCTTATATTAAAATTAGAAAAAAAAAAATATGACCTGTGTTTTTCTATGAAAAATCAATATGCTTTGTTATTAAAAATAATAGAGTTGACTTTTAAATTTAAATAGTAAAATTCAAGTTGGATCTTTATTTGTTGTCGTTACAGGCCTCTGTTCAGTATCTTTGCCACATAAACGATCCTCCTTCATTTAAACCAAATTCAGGAGTCTCTTATCTCTTTACACATAAGTAGCGTTCTCCTGTCCGTACCTCTATTATCTTTATATATATTTTTTTCCCTTTTTCCTACCGGAAAGCCTTTCATGATAAAACTAGTACCGTCTATTCTGTTTATAAGGTCTAAAAATGGCGATCTATGACAACCAAGATAGCATGCATGCATCATACTGAACACAGAATTTTGTGGATTCATTAATTTTATATATATATATTATAATAATACAATCAGCATCAAAATTTACATTTATACCATATGTGAAGGGAAAAAAACAGCACTTGCAAAATGTGACACGTGTATAAATAAAAATCTATCTACGTCCTCCAAATTTGTTTAAATTGGTGATATGATTCCAAAAAAAAAAAAAAAGGGAAGGCAAAAATTATGCACAAAATAATTTTATTGTTGAGTTACGGAATTTCGTGTTTTAGAATTTCTATAGATGCAAATAACGAATAAAAATTTTGTTCCTGCCTACAATAGTTGCTGATGCATCCGTAATGCAATCGGGAAAGTCTTGGCTTTCTTCGTTAGAATCGGATATTTCTTTTTTCTATTGTTTGTTATTGCTGACAATAAGAATTGTTTATTTTTTAAAATAAATAAAACTTATTATTTAATAATTATAATTCAATTATTTTTTAAATAATAATAATTTTTTTAAAGTTCGTTATTTAAGGCCTGACTATTTATTTAAATAAGGATCTGACCAAGCTGATCTAATCAATTGGTTCTACATTGACATGGCGAGTTTAAGAGTCCTTTTCGAGATAATAATAATAAAAAAAAGTATATTTCATCAAAAAAGTTCCTGTCAAATTCAAAGTACGACCATTATTTTTTTGAGCTATGCTATTCGCAGAAAAACAGAATATTTTGCGAGAATATATTTTTTGGAATCAGAGGACCTTTTATTTCCGTCTAAACCTGAAATTCAAAGTTCTGTACGATCGCAATATCTTCCTCTTACTTTATATTTCATACAGAGATCAGTGAAAGTAAAAAGGACATTTGTAGGTGTTGAATTATATGACAACATGGCTACCAGATGAAGCCACTTACTATTTTAACCCATTAACAATTCTCACAGTTTATTAATTGCCAATGAAAACTTCAAAAACATGTATTTACGTCGAACACCTGAATTCGATATTTTTCCAGATGGCAATAAATTACCTCATATGTATTCCATAAATAAATATACAAAAATTGTTTGTCATTTTATTTATATAATTTTTTGAATTTATAGGTATTCTGAATGCCTTATCCCGGGAGAGGTGAATCAAGGCAAGAAGATCTTAGATCAGTTACGAAATGTGGATTCTTCAGCATCTGATGGAAGGGCTACAATTTACAATTTCAATTTCAAATTGCATTGAAAGTAATCGTAAAGATTTTCGTCACCATCGCGTCCAAGCTTCACGGGACACCACCCAGCGGACAAAAAAGTAGGACACTCCTGCCAGGTTCATATAATCTTAAATTCTGAATAATAAACTTTATTTTAGGGTAAATGGAAAGCTTCATTACTGAAATTGAAGGGACAAAAAAACATATTGAGCTCATCAATATTGATTTAACTACAGTCCTTAAAACAATAAAAAATCTAATTAGAGAATCATAGCGGATTCTTGCCAATTAATTATAATAAATTATTGTTTATAAAATATAGAAGATAAATAATTCGAAATAAAAAAATTATTGACGTAACTCTAATTCTTTTGATATTTCTCTCCAGTGCAAATCCTACCGGAACAAGTCCGATTCCAAATTGAATTTCGGGAGATGGCAAGTTTTAATGTCTATTTCGAAAAAATAAACGTGAGACAAGTGGGGTGGAGTGGAGTTTGGAGGCGTGTAAATGTAAACATTTAGGCTGGTGGAAGAAAGCGCCTTTACGTGCGAAAGGGACTGAAATATTAGTTGGACCTTTTCTGAAAAACCTCCATCGTCCCTTCCTGTATCTCATTTACTCTGGCCTCTCTTCGTTATCTGCACCATTCCTACTGAAAAAGTTGGTAAATAATTTCTAACTTACAGGTTTAGCACGCCTCTCACAGCGAACCTCGCCGCTACATTATTTTCCCAATCCCATGGATACTAAACACGAACAGATGGTCGAGAAAGGTCCATCCAAAGTGCTTTTATATTAAATATATTTCTGAATAAGGTAGTTTGCTATTTAACCGGCTACACAAATAAGGAAAACTGTAAAACTTGAATGCCCTGGGTTATCATTTTATTTTTAAATATAAAACGATACGTCTCAAAAGAAATTCTATCTAACAATGTTCAAAACAGAATATTTTACTATTACTATTATAGTCCTAGTTAAAGAATATCATGACATTCACGAGTTCCAATTGCAATTGGATGAGGAAGAAAATACATTTTGTATGGAAGTTGAATGTCCAGGATATAAAAGGTTATTGTTTTTTTTTCAAATGAGAAAAATATAAAATTATTTTTACTGGCCTAAAGTGGTATAAATCGTATTTGTTCATTTAAGATTTTTTAAAATACTAAAAATTTTCATTTTCATAATTTGATTATAATTAGTGAATAATATTAATTTACTATTAATTATTTATATTTTTAAATTTTGTTGGTTAAAAAAATATTTTATATTTCTTTTGTTGGGAAGGCGCAGGCAGAAAATTATTTTCTGTTACACTGTATTGAGTCAACTCCTGTGGGTTTTGGACCCCTCCTGGGGTCCACACAGCCTCATAAATACCTTAATTGGGTAAAAAATCTAGCGGTCGAGCGTGGTTCTGACCAAATCCTCTCCTTGCACAACCGTTGTTCTAGTAACAGTACTCCTAAGTACTGAACCCCTGACCCTCCATTGGTTGTAGTGGTACAGATTTTAGTTTTCGGTTACTTATTTCAATATTATAAATTGTATATCATAAGCTGCATTAATAATTAAAACTGTATTATATATTTAGTTTATTGTTAATGTCTTCTTCGAGTTTTATTTCATATATGATTTGGCTTATACTAGAACGGTTGCTGTCCATTTTTACATACGGTGGGAAAAACAAAAAAATGTGATGCCATACATAATAGCATGACATTAAGGTTGTCATACAGCATTTTTACTAAATGGTGAATGGTCCTATGATTTATATACGATAATAAGATACATCTTGTTACCGTTGTAACTATAACAATATTGTCTACACTTTTGTTACCAGGTTACCAAGGTAACCTGAAACTGAGATGACTGCCAAACTCTGCAATTCCTATCATTAATGTTAGAAATTGTGGGTCTAATTAAATTTAAAATCGATTTAACAGCCATTTTGGCAGTAAAAATCCCTTTTTCGTTCACTGTAAACAATTATTTGGTTATGAACGAAATAATTATTATTTCATATCGCCAGAGTAACGAATTTGTCTTCATCGTCTGTCAAATCGTCTATCTAGATTAAATCCATTAGTGAAATTGGAAGTCAACGGAACACTACAATACACATATAGATATCAGATCCAATTGGAATTATGAAAAGTTCCTTGTATAGTTACTTACTTAAACATATTTATGCTCTAAATCTCAGTTTAACTGGCTATCATTGGCAGTTAAAGTTTACCGCTGAATTTGAAGGGCAACCTTTGTGGCGCAACGGATAATCGTTGATTTTAACCAGGATTTAAGTTTAAACTATGATGGTGCAACCGTAGACTTGAAAACTAGTATAATTTCAATTTTCTTATAAATGTGAATGATGACCTTCTGATATAAAGCATTCCATATTCAAGTTTAGTTTTTGGATATTTATAATATTTATGCTGATATTTAAATTTAGTTTTAATTACTTACGATGCTTATGTTTGTATATTACGTTTACTTTTACACAATTTTTATAACGTGCTATCTTAGAAAGAAATAAAAAAAAATGATATGTTGTAAATAAGTAGTTTTAATTGCTGACGATATAATTAAGAATAATTAAGTAAAAAATACAGCAATATATTTCCATTTAAATATATTGCTAATATGATATTTTTAAATAAAAGAAAAAATCAAATAATATGATAATAAAAAATTAATAGGTATTTTAATTATTAAATAGTAAACATACAGCTACACAATTAAAAATAATTTAGACAACCAGAATGATAAAAGAGCTCTGGGAAAAATCACATTGCTGTATGCTGTTATTGTACTTCATAAATCCTCATTTTATTATTTTGTAGAAGGGCCAATTCAACAATTAGGTATTTTCGGATTTTTATTGGATATTTTTTGTTGAAAATAATTTATATTAAATAATAATTTATATTAATTAGTTTAACTGTATGAAACACAAAATGTTTTAGATTCTTAAAAATATGAATTTTTTTATGTATTAAAGTTTTTTCATCCCAATACAATTTTCGCCACCAGGTGAAGTACAAAGTAGCATTTAAGTGAACATTGTTGCATTCGCTCTTTTTGCGTGACATCGACGATGTATTAAATTATAAATATTCTTTAAATGTATGAGATTAAGTTATATTCTTCAGGAAAGACATTGAATAGCAAAGTGGAGAGGTTACGTAGCAGAGCTCTTTCTGGAGCCCTGAGCGAACTCTTATTTCACGGTGAGTGCCTCGGCACGGGCAGTAACAAGATGCAACTCTATCTCACTACTATACCACCGGACTACTCAAATCCAAAACATAATAGAATTATCCTTTTTAAAGCTCAGGGGATTTTTGAAGGTATAGAGAGTCCAATTTTTCCAACAAATAGGTAATTTGGATGATTGATGAAGGTTTTTCCATTGTTGTGACCTCTATGGATTTTTTTTATCATTCTGGAAATTTACAACTGTACGTTATAATGCATTTAGTAAATTTGATATTGAAACTTTTGAGAATCAAGGTTCAGGTGCTAGACAGCATAATAGAGAGCATATAAATAGAGAACAAAACAAATATACAAAAAAAAAAAAAAAATATGCAAAAGCCTAGCGCCCATATGAAAAGCAAAATTTGAATCAAATAATCATGAATGTTTACTTAAATAATTTTTATAAATAAAATGCAAAATCGGAGGTAATTCAATAAAATTTAATAGGTAAAACTTTATTGAACATTGAAGATTTATATAAATATTAATATAATGAATTAAAAATATAGTCATATTATAGTGCTAAGACTAAATGAGGCAATAGGATCTAAAGATATGCACATTAATTATATTATAATTCTTCACCTCGTTTTTCATTATGTATTGCCATTCCATAGAAAAAAAAATATTTATGCAAAAGATAAACTGAAGGAATAGAATGTAACAAGGAGAACAAAAGGAGTGATAAATAAATAATAAAAAATAACAGGAATGACACGTTGGAAAGGGGGAGATAGTGACAAGTTAGGTCTAGAAAGCGGTAAGAGGGAAGATAACTCACAGTGAAGTTTCTCGTCCAAGTTGCCCCGTGACGTCACAGAGAGTGCCCTTATGAACTCCTCGAACTCGATGGAGCCATCCTGGAAAACAAACAGGAGCATATTTCAGTTAGGCGAAAACAACACCCACTCGGGCGAAAAACATGACGTGGCCACCAGCCCAGCTCAACCAAATACTCACTCAATTAGAAAATTAATTTAAATAACACAACACAGAATTAATATCAAATACATTTTTATTCAAATATTCTTTAATTTTTTAGAGTTTAAGCAACACAGAACTAGTAATCACTACAAGGCATAACAGAAAATATATATATATGTTTATAAATGTGTAATGTGTTGCTGACTGTAAAGTTCTTCACTAAATTCAAGTTTCACAATGTTTATTTGATTTTCGTCGGGTTATGATAGTGGCATTTGCTTTCTCTTCTGAGAGCATTGTTAATTTTTTATTCTGCTAAAAAACAACTAACTCTGGAATTTCCAACGAAATATTTCGTTTTTTTATGGATTGAAAAACATTGACACTTTTTTTATCGTATATCACTTTTTTGTTCTAACTGAAGGTATAATTATTTTTTTAATTGTTTTTGACGATTTATGTGCAAATGGAACGAAAAATTAAACAATTGTAAAGAACAAAATCTATTTAAAATGTTTTGTAACTGATTCTCCAAACCGTTTCAAATAGCTCAAATCCATAAAAAAAAGAAGGAATGTTTGCGGTTTCTGGTAATTTATGATTTAACGCTTCGAATCAAAAAAGTATGCTATCAAAATAGATAATACTCCACTCTACTCCAAACTCCGGAGTTAGATGATCTGAAAAAATTAAATAAAAAATTACTCTAAAATGTTAGACCACATACCACGGTTCCGAGAAAGACAAATCAAAATTCTAAATAATAAAGAGTAAAGAAGAGGAGGTGAACAAGTTTAGTAGAACATCCTGTATACTCAAATTCTATATTTATTATTCCAATATATATATATATATATATATATATATTTTAAATAATTAATTTATTGTTATTTACAACTGTATAGACATATATACAACAAGTAAATTTGCTGTAGGTGACACAGTGACATGATACAAACATGTGGAGAATCTACCCACTGATAGATCTCCAAATATATATTTTAAAACATTTATTTATGTATATTCGGAATTTCATAGACTAATAAAAAACACTAATGAGTTGTTTTGCATCAGTGTAATCTTGGAGGAGGTATTGAACCAGAAGATCACATACTTGTGCAAGTAGTGTTTTTCTTGAAAAATGTTTGGTAATCCAAAAATCGCGGGATTTTGGATCAAAACCAACTCGTACGCGACCTCCGCATCGAATCAACGATCTAAAAGATACAAAAAAATACGAAAAATTTAAATTTCTAATTATAAAAATATATTAAATTTAATAAAATAAATTTGAAGTACTATTAATGGATAGATTCTCCACATGTTTGGATCATGTTATTGTATAACTAATATCAAATTCACTTGTTGTATATATATTTTTATGCAGTTGTAAATATCAATAAATAAATTTAAAAATATTCGATAAATTAAATCTATAATAAATAAATAAAACACTGGATATTGTTATAGCAGCTTAGTGGTATTAAGAACTGACAAGAATAAAAAATTATATCTACAGATCCACTTCAACATTTTCTTCATTAAGTCCTTTCATTGATTAACTGCTCTCCGATAGATTTCATGTCACATTTATGACTTGTTTGCCGACTGAGAAGTTATCTCTTTATTTTCGTTTATTTAATATCCTCAGATCAGCTTCCCTCCTCTTGTTCATGTTAGGGCTCTAACAGCGTGGACCGAAGGCAGTAGTGACTCTCAAGATAAAGATTCCCGCCGGACCAGATATTATCTCTTTGTTTTCCTCTCTTATTCCTTTACCACTGTAATTTACTGTTTTTTTCTTTTTTGTTAGAGCTTTTTTTTTTCTCTTGTTCCTCATGAATTATGATAATGTAATAATATTTTGTATTTAGGTAGAAAAAGTAGTTTGGCTTATACATCAATTTAAAAAATAAAAAACTAGATACCTAGCCCATGAAGTCACCACA
>NW_027108945.1:728984-768701 GCF_000696795.3 Halyomorpha halys
CAAATTCACACTTATAATTGATGAATATAATGTTTTTTTTTAAAGATGAATCGACTTGAGCATAATAGTTTGCAATAGAAAAAAAAATTGGATCCATTAATTTCAATGTATCATTGTGACAATATAATATTACTCTAGGTGGGTGAAATGTAAGGAAAAAACATAAACATTTTAGAGTCTTATTAATAATTACCTTAGGGCTGAAACATTGAAGAAACGTTTTAAAAAATAGAGAAAATGATTAAAAGAAGTTTGTGTTTTAATTTAATTAACAATTCTAGTACAAGAAATAAATATGTGAAATTAAATTTTATTTCTTTCTTTTGTTCTTTGTTCAGTCATGAGAACTCAGTATAATTACAGTACACCTTGATAAAAATCATTTACTTAGTATAGAAGTATTTACATAGTAAATCGATATTCTTGAGCTTATTAAATGTTTTAAATTGAACATGTGTACAACAAAAAAATCCAGGTTATGTGGTATAGTTTTTTCTTTTCTTTTTTTTTTCATATTCGAATAAATTTGTTTTCTCTGATTACATAAAAACTGTCTATTAACCTTTATACGTTAAAGTTTCATATAAGACAAAATTATTATATAGTTTTTTCACATGCGCAAACCAGTTGTGATGAGAAAGTACTCTCTGATCATATAGCCATAATATGAGTCGACAATACACGCTACGAAGTAATGATTTAGTCTGTTAAAATACTGGGGCCGGGATTTGCATATATCGGCCTTAAAATTAACCTCTATTTGCATTAGGATTTAATAACCGGCTTGATTCGGAGCTAATGGGTTTTGGGGTGAGCTCAGGGTGTACTGACCTTTTAAGGATTTAGGGGTCAGGTCAAGGATTGAGGTTTGTCAAGAATTCATTTCAAGCCTTACGATTGGAGATAGATCCGCATCTATGTAAATAAGAAATTTATTAATGACCTTTATTTTTTAGAGAAAATTAGGAAATATTTAATTAAATATATTTCCCACATACCTATTATTTTTTTATGAATCTCATCATTCCTTACTATCTTCTTAATATTTCATCATCAACATAGTCAATCGTACCATGTCTTTTCCTTTAAACTACATTTGACGTGTTTATTTATAACTTTAATACTTTATTAACATATTTGTACTGAATTATATTGAAACTAAAATTTATGTTAAAAATATTTACAATATTTATGAGTGTTAAAACACTAAATTATTAGTGTTAATGTTTATTCAAATAGTTAAAATAATAATAAAAAAATTAAAACTGAACTAAATATTTAATTATTTGCATTTTAATTATTTATTTGAGCTAAATTATATATACAATATGATACCTGAATTATAGATTGCATAAATTTGCAGAAGATTGCTTTTCTAGGTTCCAGGGTTCATCTAACGATTTTCCTTCTTATTTCTGAATTGAAAATTAAAAGTCTTCAGTTGAGAAAAAATATCAACACACATCGGATAATAAGATTTAGCGAGTGATTTTCTCCAAATGGCGTTAATTCTGCAGATGATATTGGAATATTATTAAATTAAATTAAATTTGTTACAGAACAACCCATAAAAGGTCAAGGGTGCAGTACTTTCTAAGGAAGTACTGTTACTAGATCAACGGTTGCGCAAGGAGGTGATGTGGTCAGTAACTCTCTCGACCGTCAGATTTTACCCAATTAAGGGCACCCAGTTTATGAGGCAGGGAGGGCTCCCGAATCCACAGGCCTGCCTAAAGGGCTATAGGTAACATATAATGCTATCTGCCACACAGCCGGATTTGAACCCGGGTCCTTAGAGTTAGTAGTTTATTGCCTTACCAATGAAATACCCACTTGAAATATCCTGCAGACAAATCAGACCAGAAAAAAAAGAAACTGAAGAATATTCCAGGATTTTTTTTAATGACGTAATAATTTTAATAAAAGAATTAAAATGATTTAATAATTAAAATTTTCAATATAACAGCAACAAGGTAGGCTATCCTCGTTCCAGGTGTAAAAAGGTATAACTAGGTGTAAAAACACTAGACGGTACAGGTGCTGTAGTAAGTTTGCTACAGCTGCTAGCTTGGTGGTAAGAGAGGTCTAAGCATATTTTTCTAGCCTATCAGTAATCTGATAGAGCCCATTCAAACTATTGGCAAAACTGCAATTTACTTGTTTCTTTCTGATACATGTGTAGCAGTGACCTACAAAAGGTTCGCTTCCCATCTACAGTACTGTAAAGTGTAAATTAATGTAGGAGAACTAAAAGAAAATGTGAGTGTAGAACTAGAAAATTTACATTTAAGAGTATTTTATGTAAACTGTATGGAAGAGAAACGGAACATTTTGTGTTGATCACTTAAGTATGCATGAAGACTAAAATGGCTAATGAAGTAGCATATCTTCTAATAAACCAAAATTTTTGTTAGAATTTAAATTTCAAAAATACTTAGATGTTTATTTTAAAATTTTATAATACGGTAGTTTAAAAAAATATATAATACATTTTCCCCTCTAACGCGCTTCCAAAGGATATTATAAAAGAGGAAAGGCGAGATTACTTCATGTTTCGGCACATCCTGTATTCAGAGCATGTCCGATCCCCTAGCACCTGTCGTTTTCAATCTCAGTCCTGTTTCTTGATTGAATAGTTTCTTGTTTCCATTCTTACTTTCCATTGACTTAAAGAGTAAGTAACAAGGCATATAAGGTTTTCGAACTGTACTGTGAAAGAAACAACATAAAGACTGGTTACTGTATTTTTACAGTCCGATATAGACACTAAAAATAAAAAATAAATTAGTGTTCAGAAATACAAAGTATTAAAAAAATAACTTATAAAAAAAAAAATAATCATATAAAAAAAATTGATGTCACTAATTCCATGAGTTTCTTTAAAATAATTGAAAAACCAACGAGTCAACATCGTGTAATGAACGAAACACACAGTCTGCATTGAATTGAAGAATAATAAAGCATATAATATAATTACAGAATAATAAAGAAGTTATATTCATATGGGTACGCTAACATGGTATTCGACAACGAGGGGACTGATGGAGCTGCCAACTCTGCTCCGCAAGTTACGGTGACAAAAAGGATCCCCAGAGTAGACTGGACCAATAAGATCATTCCTTTTCCCCGAGAAATATGGAACGAAACTTAGAAAATGAGCACCGCAAAGCTACTGGAAATAAAAAATATTACAATCTCAGGAGAACACCCAAGATCAAGGCGAGAAGAATTCATCCATAGTCGACTCCAATCAGATACATAGTTTTCCCTCGGATGCTTATTGCACGAGCTGGAAGCCACAACGTGCATCCATTGCCAATATTTTATAATATACCTTTTTCTTTGCTCGAAGATGAAATTTAGTGACGGGAACAAGGGAAGAAATCCTCCAGAACGGCGAAATGATAGTGGGCGAAAAAATAATGGATTTTCGACAAAAAGTCAGACTACAACAGTAAAGTGTAATAATTGCAATTCAATCCACTAATTGGGTTGGATACGGAATTAATAATAAATAAATTCAATTCTGAGGCATGTTGTGAGAGTAGCTGTACTGACAAATATATTTATATTCTTTATTTACTTGCATGTTCTGCCAGATTATGATTTAAATATGCTAGTCAGTGATCTCTGATAGTGAGTGACCTTTGATTATCTTCTATTGAATATTAATTATTATCGATTAAATAAATTATAAGTAAAACTGAAGGAATTAATCCTCAAAACTCCAACTCGATACTGTTTGTACCATGCAAGAATTGGAACCAACTAAAGATATACACTGCATCATAGCATTGATTATTATCATAACACCATAACAAGAACATATTGTAGTATACACTATAGTTCGGGTGGTGGTAAAAAAATATAGCAGAAATATATTTATTAGTAACTGGCCTTTCGCCACACTTTTCAGGGCTTAATCAGGGATAAGTGAGAAACAAGCATTGCAAGATTTTTTTTAGAGTATAAAAATGTAACCTATACATAAGAATGTAAGCTATAAATTGGTATTTGGATTGGTATCTGGTTGGGGGCTAGTCCGGCAAGTATTCTTACCATACGGTAGCGTACTAACCAAGGTGGAAATGCCAAGATTCATTTCCTGGGACCACCGAGAAATAAATATCAACCGCACCAGGTGGGAATCACGCACAAGGTTCTGAGCCGGGCGCTCTTAACTCCCAACCCCCCCCCCCTAAAAATATAGATAGGAAGTTAAAGAAAAGATAATATATGAAAAAAATGTATATAAAAGAGGAAAACGTAGTTAAATATAATAATTCTAAAATATATATGAATTAAATATATAATAAAAAAATACAGTAATGAGTGGTAGAATTAGGGGTGTTACAACATTAGATGTGTAATTGTACAATTAAGAGAAACAACAGATGAGAAAGAAAATGTAGTATAAATATGGTATAGTTAAAAATCATAAATAAATAAATGTAGGTAAAGGAATAATGTATGACAATAAAATAGAAATAGATTCCAGAAGGGGAGTGAGAATTGGATAGCGAGGTAATGGTAGAGATAAAGGAGTGAGAGCATTTTTAACGGAAATTTATTAATTGAACAATATATGTGTAAGATAATAATAAGGCAATATAAATGTAAAATAATATGCAAATAGTAAAAAAATAGTAGAAAATGTATACTTAGTCTAAAGAGTATAAATATTAAATAAGAATATGACTATCTGAATTCTCACTCTCCTTTCTCATCTTAAATGAGAAACTAATCTATTTCTATTTTACTGTCCTACATTACTCTCCTATTTATCTATTTACATATATATTTGTATCACCACTTGTTCGTTTTATTTTTTGTTTATTTCACCATGCTTACATCTCATTTTCTTCCTTAGTTTAGCTTTCTTATAATTGTCGAATTATTGTTATTATTTCTGCATATTGTCATTTCACTATTCATTACTCAAGTAATACATTCGCAATTCTGTCACTCATAACTGCACTTAGTTTATATTCAATTCATATATATTTATATATATATTTTTTATTTAACTATGTTTTCCCCTTTTGCGTCAATTTCTCCAAATAAAAACTTTTCTACAACGTTCATGTATATTCTCATGGTTTTAACATGTTTGTATCTTGTTTCTTATATAGTTTTACTGAAGCCTTGCGAAGTGGGCCGAAATGTCGTTTATCAATATCGATTTTTGCAGCTTTCTTGTCACTGAGATTATCCTCCTAGAATTATCATATACGGTGAACTAATTATCATACAACGTATATACGTGTTCTATAAATCATTCCTCTTTGTTATTGATATTCATGAAAATATCTAAAGATGAAGTTGAGGTGATATGTTGGGAATTGAATGGTTTCTGATAAAAAGGCGACACTGATTGAGTGTCCTGCGGGAACGTGAGCTGACTAAGCTGTAGAAGATTAAGCAGTGTAAATGCTTCTGTAGGATTTCTTCTATTGAGCATTAGAACTGCTCTTAAGCCTATGTAGGGAAATAAAAGTGAGCAATTTTTACTAATATAGAAAAAGTATGCTAAACATATAGGTCAGTATTAACTTTCTTAATTTTTTTTTTCGTTTTCCTGCAGCCCTTTATTTTATTCCATTTAAATTCCATTTACTGTCTAATATCCATTGCTGTGTATTATGTAGATTTTAATTGGGTATTCATAAAATATTGGCAGAACAGGTTTCATTCGGGATTCAAACTGAAAATAATTTTACAATTAAATAATAAGAGATGCTATTATATCGGAAAATAATTTTAGAGGTATTGGGAAAAGTCCACTATTCGCTTATATTCCGCAATATCGTCCTAGCTTCTAGAAACATAGAAGAAAAAATAAAAAATTTTGGTTATTATTTACCAGGATTATAAAATCAAAATTTGTACACCAAAATACTCAAAATACTTATTTAGTGATTCATAAAATTTTATTCAATAAATAACTTCAATAAAAGTCTTTTGGTTATTATTTATTTATTTTTTAACCTAAAATATTCATGCATCTGTAATGTTATTATCGATAACCATTAAATTGGATGTACTACAACAAAAAATTAATTGCAAGAAGTGAAGCAGTAGACAGAATTGGGCCAAAAGTAATTGCAATTATTTGCCAATTACTGTAATTTAAAACCAGGAAATTAAAATAAAATTTGTATTAGTAATTTGAACTACTTAAAGAAAAATGCAATTGTAATATAATCGTATGCAACGAAATTACAATTAATAGTTGAACAAAAGTAATCGCAATTACATTTGAGTGTAATTATTAATTACAATTAGAAGTCCGGCAAGTGGGCATAGTGGTCCTTTTTGCTAACCCCTGGCAGCTTATCTGGGTTACCGCCGCGTACTAACCAAGGTGAGAGTATCAAAATTCATTCTTGGGGACTGCCGAAAAATGAATGTTTAACCGTCCCAGGTGGGAATCGAACCCACAACGTTCCGAACCGAGCGCACTGGGACCTGCACCCAACCCGCACGGCCGTCACGTCCCTGAATAGCGATGTAAGAACTAATAATTTTTAAGCTATAAATTAAGAATAAAAAAACATAAAGATTATTTTTTATTATTACATTGAAATACGAAATTAAATGATATTCGTAATTTAGTTCTGGTAGGATAAGTTAAACCGGGTTGAATGGAAAAAACATGTATTGTTGATAAAGCGATAAGTTGTAATAAACAATGTAAGCTAATATAATTAGAATAAGTGACATAGTAGATAATAATAAATTATTGACTAGAATATTTTTTGACAATGGCTAAATAGCCTGAAACATTTTAATGACGTTGGTAGCTGTGATATTATAAACTAAATATCTCTGAGAATGGCTGGAATGACCGAAACATAGAAATTATAAAAAATAAACATGTTGAGAAAATATGGGTATTGGTTATTATAATTAATTTATGTCGTTAAAATTTCCTCCTTCTCAGGAGTTAAACAGTCAAACAAGTTGGTCTTTATTTAAAACACTAGGAAAATTAATCACAAATTAGCATTAAAAAGAAGAAATACAAATCGTATTCGTAGAAACAAGAACGGCTTCAGAATTACATGAATTCAGCAATGCTGAGAATTTTCCAATTGGGACTACGAACCATAACGGAAAGAAACGAGCGGTCGATAAGCCGTTATATCGGTCTTTGAAATATCGTATAGGCTAAAATTTCTATATCGGTTGGCCTCTGTTGCTGACACATCTTTTTTGTTATTGTGTTTAGAACTTTTATCTTTATTGAGAAAACGAAAAAATTATATGTGACAAAAAAAAAAAAAATGATTAATATCCTAAAAATAGTGAGGAATCAAAACCTGGTTAAGAACAACTTCAATTCAATTGTAACACTAATGAACTATTTTCGAAGCTCAGTATATAACAGATACTCAAATGAATATCTGCCAAAAGAAGACAAACAAAAATAAATCCATAAAAAACACACGTTTTATGTTTTGAACAAACAGTTTTAAATTCAGGAACCACCAGTGACAACGTTTTTTAAAAATTAAAATGATTTAATATACCTATTATTTTCATATATTCGAATTTTTTTTTTAAATTAATATTTTTTGTATTTGATATTTTACAAAGAAGTATTAAAACTAAAAAGGGGTATTAAAATAAATACAAATTTAATATGATGTTATTAAACTAAATAATAAAGTTAATACAGAAAATATATAAGTTTGTTTAAATATATCTGATATACAACTGCTATGACTTTGTTTTGCTCATTGATTTCAAAAGCTCAATTTTAATAAGTTTCAATATTTTTTAGGATCTTATTTTGACTATATTTTTGTTTTTAAGGTAGTCTAGTGCAGTGGTTTTCAAACATTTTTTGCCACGGAACTCTTGATCGGCTAAAAAAATTGTATAACCAATATAGATCTAAAAAAAAAAAAAAAAATTAGGGCACAATATAAATATGTACGAAATTAAGAAAAAAAGTGTAAATTAAATGCTAGAATGCTATGTATATTTGCTATTTCTTTTTTGTATATATTGAGAAAATGGCAATCAATTTTGCAGCACACCTGGATGCACTTAAAGTACCCCAGATGTGACTTTAAGAGCTGTAGTACTATAAAAAAGTAAATTATATAGATCGAAATAGTTAAAGAAAGAAGACGAGATAAATTGGGACAAAGGAATCCAAGAATTTATTATAGAACGTGAAGTAAAAAACCTTCACCTTAGCAACAATATAAAAAAACACAAAGTAAGTAGAGCTATTTAAAGACTATAAAAGTGACATGTAAGGAAACAGTATGAAAAGGCATCTATATAAACAACCAAACATAAATCAAATTAGTAAGAAAGTAGCTGATGATTGCAATGTCTAACTTAGTAATGAATAATGAATTGATAAAATATTTAAAAAAAAAATATGTTATAACTAATATTATATTGTATTGGTGGGGGGGGAGAGGGGACTAGTTCAGCAAGAGGGCCTAGTTATCCTTTGGTCAACCCTTAGGATTGGAGTTGCCGCATCATACTAACCAATGTGGGAGAGTCAAGATTCATTTCCGAATACAGCCAGAATAAAATATTAATAGTCCAAGGTGGGAATCGAACCCAAAACATTCCGAACATGGCGCTCTGTGGCCGTAGCCACGTTCCCTATTAACTGAGATAATAAAATGATAAGGAACTGATAAAGTTGTAATAGTGAGGCAGTAGTAAATGTCACCTTATAGAATAAAGTAATAAAAACTAAGGCAAAAAATTATCTGATAGAAATTATTTTTTTTATACTGTAAATGTCATATGATAAATACTAAAAAGTTATACGTAAATTTGTATTAGGAGGCGAATAAAAATATTGTGTAGAAGGTAGAAATGTTGAATAAGTGATGATATAACCTGTTGAAAAAATGTGTTTAAAATTATATTATATTATCATAGAGCTTTCTTTTTTATTCTTACTGTGCGTTCACTTCTATGTCAAAAATCAATTCGATTCACTGGAACATTGTATTGCCATTTAAATTCCTATTTTTTCATACACTTTTTGTTTTTGGAAAGAGAATCGGAAATATTGAGATTAAATGAAGAATTGTTAGAATATTTTTTTCTCAAACAAACGAAATTTTTATATATCCTATAAAATCCTAAGCTATTTGTTTAAATACGAAAATGTTTAATCAATTAAGATCTGAGCTCTATTGGTAACAAATGGTCAAATTTAACAATATTAAATTCATGGTAAACATTAAATTTCACTTTTCCCCGAATAAAGTCATTCCTTACCATGCTAGATACTAAAATATCGACGGGTCCAATAAAAGTTCCTTCTATGATACGATCTTATCCCAGGCAAATATCCGTCCTACTTTATGTTCCATACCATTCGGATATTTTACTGGCCTGCTCTTACTCACAACAACTCACTAGTTGTTAAGCCTCATCCTGTCCCTTTGTTGGATTGGAGGGTTGCTACCCACGGGTATTATCTGTCCCTCAGGGCTCTCCTGGAATATTCTGAACCAAAAGCGCTTCCTTGCGCCTTCTGTTCCCCTACACTTCTATTCCGAGGGTTGTTCATTATTCATTCAGCGAGAGGCGGCTAATGAAAGAGCAATTGTCTCCACAACTCTACAAAGGGCTCCATTGTTTAGGTTCGGGATCGATCTCGGCATTGATCTGATCTGTTCAGAGTTGAATGCAGAGAAAAACAACTGCAGTGGCACGTGCGAATTCATGCTCTTATTCCTCTTCTAAGAAATATCTTTAATAATACAGAACATTTCCTTAACGTGAATTTGGAATGACCTTTTTCAAATTTTATGTCAAAGGTTTCTCCCTTTATGTTCATGCATTCTTTTATCTCAACTTTTCTTGCCCTTTAACTGATTTATCTACGTACTTTTCCTTTTTATTGCTATACAGTTCTTAAGATCATATCACTACTTTCAAAGAGTACTTCGTTTATTACTTCATTGCTTGAAATTTATTATAGGGCAGGGTTAATTTCCTTTCTTTTGGGCATCACTTTCCCTCTCCCCACCAATTAATCTAGATATGTTTTGGGAACTTCCGGTTCCCACCCAAGCGCAGCCAGCTATAGTGCAAAATCAATTGACACTTTCTTAATATATTATATACACACATAAAAAAAAAACAAATATACAGAGGCTATTTACAGAGTATAATATAAATATACAGTGCATTTACTTCGCAATGTTTGTCTTCTTTTCCTACATATTTAATCAGTCTTAGGATAAAAGTGTTGTTTTTTTTATAAACCCTCTACCTAGATATTAGGATTTCTTTTTTTTTTATAATTTATTTATTGTTATTTACAACTGTATACATATATATACACATCAAGTAAATTTGCTGTAAGTGATATTATGACATGATACAAACATGTGGAGAATCTACCTAGGCCATCTTCTTTTCAGACGTCTAGGAGTATTATTAGGTAGTGAAGGAGAAGCCAGGTTAGAAACGAGTTGGTTTGGGTAGTTGGGAAGTTTATTATGGAAGGATTGGTATCTGGTTCTGGCCAAATCGGCAACAAAGGGGACATTGAGGTCCTGATGGATGATTTGATTTGTGACAAAGTAAGTATTTTTAAGGATTTTGGACTGTAAGGATTGGATTCTAGAGGAATTAGATGGTTTAGTGGAACCCCATAGCTCAATTCCGTATGTCCAGATAGGCCTTATAATAGTCATGTAGATCTGTCTTTTGTAATGGATTGGAAGTTTGGACCGTTTGTCTAGTAAATGTTGTAATACTCGGAATCGACGAGCAGTTTCCTGTCTTTTCAGTCTGGTGTGAGGATTCCAGGTTAATCGTTTGTCCAAATGTAGTCCAAGGTAGCGGATCTGTTCGACAGAAATAAGTGGGGTATTATTAAATGAAACTGTAGGGCATTCAGTAGGTTTACGACGAAGGGTAGAGGTGATTTGATGGGATTTATTATATTAGGCCTTATAACAGTCATGTAGATCAGTCTTTTGTAATGGATTGGAAGTGTGGACCGTTTGTCTAGTAAATGTTGTAATAGTCGGAATCGACGAGCAGTTTCCTGTCTTTTCAGTCTTGTATAGGAATTCCATGTCAGTCGTTTGTCCATATTTAGTCCTAAGTAACGGATCTGCTCAACAGAAATAAGTGGGGTATTATTAAAAGATACTGTGGGGCAAGACGAAGGTTTACGACGAAGGGCAAAGGATATTAGGATTTAAATTTTTTTTTTTTAGTCAATCAATGGTTCCTTAAAAACAATAATATAGTCAAAATAAGATCCTAAAAATATTAAATACTATTTAAATCGAGTTTGTGACATCAATAAACAAAGCAAAATTTATTTCCAGAAAAATATAAATAAACTAATATATTTTGTGCATTAACTTTATTATTTTTTTTTACTATCTTCATATTTAATTTTTATATATTAAATCTTTATTTTATTTTATGAAACTGACTTTACAGTGTTGTTGATCTCAAAAGTGGATTCAATAGATCACTGTAAATCGGCATATCTATGCATGCGAAATTCTACCCTTGGCGACTTTTTAGATTCAATTATATGGACTCATAAACACCTAGTAAATGTTCTTGAGCCCGCCAAAAGAATAAATTAAATTTCACAAAGTCTACTGTAGCCACATTATAATACTGAAAAATGGAGTAAACGAAAGTATAATGATTTTTTACAGTTGGAATCGTTGTTTGTTCATTATGGATTCTTGTCCTAGTTGGGAATCCTCCAACTAGGCCAGGGAAGAAGGCTTATCCTACAGGAAACCAACATATTCTAATCACAGTGTAAATATTAAAATCAGAATCCACTTCTTGAAGATTAAAACAAGTAATAATGAAGGATTAATTATAAAAAACAATAATAATACTGGATGGAAAATTTTCCTTTATCAATTACATGATTAATATGTGTTGTGAACCTAAATGAGTTTCATGAGCTCATTGGTAAATAGGAAGAATAAAAATGAACAAATATAGTCTTTCTAATTATTTCTTTATTTAATTTTGTTTTACTTAAAATTATATATTATGAAATAACTTATTAAAAACAAAATAAATTTGGTGAAAATTCTTGTAACAGAGTAGTTTAACTATAATTTTTGTTTAAAACATAGAAAAGAATGATAGGAAAAAAAAATTCACTTTTAAAGTGTGTTTGAGCTCTATAATGAAAATAAGAAAGTTCACCTCTTATCTCCATTAATTTATTAAAAGTTCCTCTTAGATTTTTAATGTCCATGTTTTTTACCTCAATTGTTGAGAGCCTTAACTTCCACCAACAAAGAGTATAAAAAAACCCACATAATAATAAAACTTCAAAATTAACTTACAAAAAGTTTAACCTTAAATTTAGGTAATAAAA
The DNA here is from genome assembly GCF_000696795.3 of Halyomorpha halys. Taxonomy (NCBI): domain Eukaryota; kingdom Metazoa; phylum Arthropoda; class Insecta; order Hemiptera; family Pentatomidae; genus Halyomorpha; species Halyomorpha halys. The sequence goes on from NW_027108945.1 coordinate 741,355, forward strand.
TTAAGATGTCTTGCTAAGTTCTAAAAAACCTTAATTGGATTCTGTACACCATCAGTACCCCTTATAATCTGTTTATACATATCTATAAATATATTTTTTAAATAAATTATTCCTTGAAAGTAAAATAGAAATTAATGTTTTCATTCCTTTTTTTTGTATATAAGAAAAAAAATTGAGTTCTTCTACATTTTAGTTATTCCATAAATATAATTTTGTAAAATAAAATAATGTTTAAAGCGATAATGAAAATTAAACATTAAATATTGAAAGATATAAGACAGCAATTTTGTTTATTTAAATGCTATACGTGAGTAGGTAGAGGAGCTCAAGAAGGGTCTACGTTGCAAAAAGTAGAGAAGTAGCTTTAATTTTAATCTTGTATCTGGGTACGATCATATAATAAATATGTTTACCGGCTATTTAGTAAGCAAAACAGAAAAAAACTGCAAAAGTCACTGAAGTACCATAAATTGGAAAATTCCACTGAGCGTTCAACATGATTTGATAACGCGGCTGAACGATCGTAGGCAGAGGACGGGTCACAGTAGCCGACAAATGAACTCAAGTGATATAGAGTCTGCAAGACTACTATGAATGAGTTTACGATGCATGATACAAATATTGAAAAGGCATGTATCCACCCACAACCCTATGACCATCTAACATAGCCTACAATAGAAACCACCACTAAAACTTTTTTATGGGCATCAGATAAATAAAAGCTGGAAATATAAGTGATTTAAAAAAAAGTAATTCGTTTTTATCTCAGCTTTTTATTTGCTCCTTTTTTACTATTAGAAAAAAGTTGATAACACGGTATTCAATTTATTTTATTCTCATGGTCCCTTAGGCCATAGACTTGAAAAACTTTCTAGCATTAGCCTATTTTTTACCCCCAACCCATCACAATCGCTACACGAAATTGAATGGAAATGAAGAACTTTTTTTTTTCTTTTACAGCAACAGAGTTGAATAAGACAGGTTTATTGTGGAAAAGTAGATTGTAAGTGGCTGTCGTCCAGCGGCATTCTTAGAAAACGGACAATATTACGATATATTTTATAATAACAACAGTGTTCGTACTTCGTATTTATACTTGGTATGGTATTAATGTGATTACTGTGAGGAAAAAACTCAATTTACATCAAATAATTAACATGGTAAGAATAAAAAATAATTCTAGCCACCTAACAGGTAATCCATAAATGTGACCCCAATTATAATTTGCCCAATAGTTTTTTGGAAAATCTTAGATAAGTGCAAAATCAATTCTTGAAAAAGGTACTTTCAGTTCGTCAATTGACGAACAAATTAATTGCTGTAACATCCCTGAGATACACATTCTCTAAATATGTAATTTCAATGTAGTTTTTGAGCTAGTGTGTTTACACATTACACTCATTATTTTGCGAGACTTTGTTACCGCTAATCAGGGGACAAACGAAATGTATATTTCCGTCGAAACTTGAAACTCAAAATTTTGCAAGATTGCAAATTTCCCTTTTAATATATATCCCATTTGTCGGTAAGTTGACGTAAAAAAGGCAGGAAGCATTCGAGTTTTGAGGAGACAGCCTGTATAATCTCATTTAGTCTATGACTACGGTTCATAGGCATTACAAGTACCAAGGCAGCCGGTAACATATCCATTAGAGAAGGAGAGCAGTGTGACTGACGGATGAAGAGAAACCATTAGTGCCGCGGTTCTAGGGGAGATTGTGATCTGGTGGCGCTGCGCCCTTATCGAATGCCCCGGCTCTGATTGCAATTGCTGCCGCGGCTTTGTTCCCGTCCGAGGAAGCCCTTTTGTACCCCTATAATTGATAAGCTTTCGCCCGATCCAACAAATGGAACATTGGGATATTTCTTCTTAGTGTCTGAAAAGACAATAAGGGCTTGGGAAAGGTTCATTTCAATAGTAGGGGTAATATATTATACTAATCCCCGATAAATGGAAAATAAGAAGAATTCAAATTGTAGGATTCTTGCTTTTAATGGCATTAATGCCAATTGTACATGACCAGATAACTCCCAGAGACTAAAATAGGGCCATTCCTCAGGATCGGTTGATTTAGTGTTTAATATAAAATAAAATTAATAATGAAAGGGATAAATATATGTCGGACTTAAGTAATCCGAATATTCGGTTCTTTTATAAATTTATACAATGTCCGGGTCGGGGGTCTCATTTTCTGAGGCTCCCCCCTTGCCGCGGACACCAGAAGACCCCGAAGACGCCGTGACTGCATTGCCGCCTCAGCCTATGCACTATGCAAGCTAGGACCTGGTCTGCCCCTATCATCACGCCAGAGTCCAGAACATGCTGGCCACCTTCTGAGTAAGAAACACGTCTTTCTAACACCAGGCGAAGATTCATGGTTTTCACTATTTCGCCCACTGGACACCTGGACGAGGAAAGCGGCCATAGAAGACGCCACCGGGGCGGTGAAGACGTCACCAGATAAGAAACTATTACCCTTCAGACCACCCAATGTCTATAATTGAAATGAATAATTAAAGTTAACACACTAACCCTAATTGCTCCTCCAGGGATTAACACTTGGTCTTATAAAAATATATGCATCTTTTGGCAGAAAGGTCTCACAATTTCAACATGCCTTGTTCCACACTAAAAAAATTATACAATCGGGATACCTGAAGTAAGAAATGGACAGGTCCCGATGTATACAGTATAAAAGAAATATTGATAACAATCACTGAAATTTTCAGTTGAAACAAATAAATAATAAAAAAAAGGAACCTTATAGATATTTTGTTTCACTTCTCTGTTACCGAAAAATATCATATCTGTCAAGAAGTGATACTGAATATAGCGATTTCCTGTTTCATCAATATCATGCGACTACAATACCTTCTATTTATAGTGAAAACCGATATGTTACATGTAGTATATAATAGGTGATAAACCTTTTTAGTGATAAACAATAATGAAACTGAAAAAAACATGTTTTTTCATCATCTCAAACTCATGAAAAATTAAAATCGGACGATTTTTAACAAAGTGCAGTTTGTTGATTACAGATAAGATTTATCTGTATCTGTATCTTGATATGGTGGTAACCCCTGCTATAAAATTGCTTATGCCAACATAATGCTTGCATTAACTATGGTTGAGAAAAATGATTGTTTGACTGTTCACATTGACGTTACGGGAAACACGTAGGTTTTTTATTATGTTTGCTATAAAAAAAATCGTTAGCTTAATAATAACTGTAATACGTAAGCTCAGAGCATTCCATTTCTTAGTTTGGAGTCTATTATTCAAAGACAGAGGTCGTTACTATGTTAGGATAAGGATTTTCAAACCCTTGTTTTATGTTACATAATAAGGTTGTTTTCGATTTGATGGAAATATAAGCACAATGTCCTACCGTCAATCAGAAGGGCAAGGAGCTATGTCATACACAGGGGTCTCTTACTACTCTAGGCTTCTCTGAAATCGAACCCGCGCCATATTGGCTGGCTTAGTACCTGGTGGACGGGCTCCCATCCTAATACCGCACTTTTTAACAATGATTAAAAATACGCAGAGAAAAATTTTTATTTAAAGATTAGGATAAACATTCTTAGAATTATTTAGTTTTCTTTTCGTCATTGAAACTACTTTCTACAATATTTTTCCAACATTTCAAAGTAAATCTTTTGAAAAAGTAATGGACCAGCAGCTTAAAACTCCGAGAATCATAAAATTTTAAATGGCGAGATAGTAAAGTCTGTTTATTACCGGAGGCAACACCTGCTCTTACCCAAGACAAAATATAAAAGAAAAAACCCTTTTCGTTTTTATCTTCTAGGGAGATAAAAGGGTAAGTAGAAATATATTTTTCATTTCAAGGCTGTTTTGACGATTATTGCCGTCCTTCCTGGCCTTCATGTATATTTTTTATTCACGCTCTGAAAATATTTTGGTAACATCAACGGTAAAAAAATATTGACAGATCAGGCTTTTAAAGCTGAGCATCTATCATAAGTGGTAATGATGATCATATTTCATAAGAGATATATGTCATAAATTTTATGAATACATATTGAAGATCGTAAATGACCCCCTTCATCGACGGTAGGTCGGTGAACCCAGACTGACAGGTGACTTATGGTGAAATAAGGCATCGAACGGGAATAAGAAAACCTCTTTAAAACTTGGCCTAGTTCCCGGGGTGGGGTCAGCTAGCGGAAAACGAGTTTTCAACACTGCCACCGAAATATGCTACGGGGAAGGGAAACTTATTGCCTCATTGTGGAACTGTATTTTATAATAAAATTTTATGATCAATTAACATAATGAATTGATCAAGTAATATCAGTTACTACACATACTCCATTGAAAGGTATATTTTTGTTCCTTCTTTCTTGCTTAAGCACGTAAAACTTCTTGATCTTCAACGCCATTTATTTCTCATTAATTTCAGTTATTAATGGTAATATTATAATTTATTATTATTTTTTTGTTTTGTTTTGTTTATTTCTATTAAATCTATTTATTTTCTATTCATATTTCTGCAAGTATGTAATCTTCGAATTTGAATACTGATAAACTTGACTAACGAGTTTTTCATTCAGTATAATGAGAGCTTTGAAGCTATTATAATAATTAATTTCCAACGTATCACTAGAAATGAAATTTCTCGAAATTTGTTATGTATATTTGGGTATAGTCAAAATATAAGAATCTTATTAAAATTAAAATCTGTACCACTACAACCCAAGAAGAGTTATGAGGGCAGTACTTTGTAAGGAAGTATCATTACTAAGAAGGTGATTTGGCCAGAATCACGCTTGACCGCGTGAAACCAGAGTTTAAAAAAAAACAGAGTACAACCTTTTTGGCATTTTATTCGTTTTCCCCCATATTTTCTCGTGAACGGGTGAATTGATTTTTGTAGTTTTAAAGATTTTCTAACTATACAGAGGTTGACTATTACGAAAACGGATGTAAACATTTTCTGACTTTTCATTCGTTTTTTCTCTTATACCTCTTAAGCAAATGTATAAATTTTGGTGATTCGACAAATTGTTAGACTATTTAAATGTAGACTAAAACGATAACTGGCGTAAACATTTTTATATCTCGTGAATGAATTTTTGTTATCCTAATAATTTTATTCAAACTTTTTTTGAATTAATTAGGGTTTGCTAAAGTAACTTTTATCTATTTTCATTTCGAAAAAAAATTGAATGCTCAAATTAACATGCATTTGAAAACAGATGTATTGGAATATTATTATATTCTAAATATAGCATTATGGCATTTCTTACGCTTGTATATAGAAGCAATAATTATTTGATAAAAAAATGTACATAGTGATTTTTAAAAGAAATGTTAATAAGATAGATATATTTTTAAAGAATGTTTTACATAATTTAATAATAATTAAGAAAAAGGTTTAAAAATTTTATCGTAGCGAAACCATCAGATCCAGTAAACTGGCAACATGTCCTGGGAAACACCGGTGTTACATGCTGGTAACCTGGCAAAGTATATCTATGTACACCTTTTTTTTCAAACGAACATCGAAAACCTAAAAATAGTAAATAAAATTATCTGAGTGTATTTTCAGCATCGGGAAGGAATACAAGTCTCAAAAAATCATGAAGTTTACTTTATAATTTCTACTTTGGCCAGGAAAAGGGTTGGGATGGTGTGAATCACGGCGTGGATGTGATACACAGCCGACATGACAAAACTGCCGTGCGGTTAGTGTCGTACTTCCCCTTGAAGGGGTAACCAATGTTCACTGAAACCCTATTAGTTATACTATAGTAGTTATGCGCTTACCAAAGGTTTTGTTTCATAATCTCAATTAAAAACCAATTTATACTCATAATGGGCATACAATATCCGTAATATTTTTTTTTAATATTTAAGAGAAACATGTTCAAGCTCTTAGTAATGTGCTGCATTGATGATTGCATTTATTATATGTTTGTTATCCAGATGTTATATTATGCATTTCATTCTACTGGAAATGCGTTATCGCTAAAAAAGTAAATGTACTTTAATAAGAAAAAAATATCTATATATAAAGACGCATGCAATATTATAAGAACCAAACATACTGTTAATTATATATAAGGAAGCAGCTTCCTAAAATGAAATTTTGGGTTGAGAATATAAACAAATGAGATTAAGTTTCTGAGCCTTATTAAAGGATTACTGTGACATGACAGAACCAACGAAGGAAGTCAAACAGCGGCGGTGAACTTAAAATATACAACCGGAAGGGGAAAACAAGATCCTCCTCACCGATTGAATTATGGCGGGACTTGGCTCGTACAACTTTCACCGCCCCCACTTCAAGACCAACTTTAAGAGACTTATCACTTTCTAAGGCGTGAATTACTGGTGTCTGTCACTGTATGCACTGCTTGTTAACTGTTAGCATTAATTAGTCATTATATTTTAGCTTAAAAATGTCGAAATTTGCCTTCTATTTTTGTACACATTTATTCCTCACTTCAGTCTTGATTCGCGTATCATAAACGAAACTTATAAACTAGAATTATACCAGGAGAAAAACAAATTTTCTAAAACAAGTGCCAAAATTGCTATTATGCCTATGAATATTCCTATGTAAGGGTTTGAATGTCGCTAAATATAATCTAACTTACTATTTCCATTAAAAGAAGTACTAGACTTTTTTAGTATAATTTCTATTACAATACGAAATAATTGTTTTTTTTAACACATAAGAAACAAATAGGTTCATTTATTATAACGTTTAAGTCCATACACAGCAAATGAAGAAAAGATAATATAAAAAATTGTCTAAATATTATATAAAAATATATTTTAATTTAATTCTCTTTGGGCGGATTGGAAAGAACCCTGAGACAAGTGTTGACTATTTTTGAACCTTAAACAAAAAAAGTCTCGATAAAATCGGTTTTCCTATATCCGTAGTCTCACCATGTGATTTATATAAACTGGAAATTAGTTATGTCCCTTACAGTTTCAACTTTTTTATTTAATTAGATGAAGAGTATTGAATACCTTCGAGGATGTAAAACCTAAAATTTCTGAATTGTTATCGCTAAGAAGTCAAGTTGCTACCGGCAATGAGTATTGGATTATTCTTTGAGAATGAACGAAACATCTGGAATGATAAATTGTCTAAGAAAAGAGGAAAAAAAATCGTTAGGATTAAAATTTAAAAAAATATTAATAGAATGATAAATTAATTTATGGCGAATTATGTAACGCAAGTCAAGTTTTTATAGGAACACTCCGATTAGGAGGGGACTCTAATACTTCAGAGCTAATTCCTAGAATATGCAAATATTCTTGAGTGTACAGTAAAAAATACTATCCTGTTTACAGTATAATGTTTACCTTAACGCAGAATTTCGTGGTAAATTAAAAAGAGCCTGAAATGGGTCTGAAATTCAATGGATGAACCAATATGTATTTTTTAAATTTTAAAAACCTCTTTATTTTTCATTTAAATACAAAATACAATAATATATAAAACATAGGTATACCAATATGTATAAAGGTATACCAATATGTATAGCAATATATATATTTGTTATTTAGAATTGATAAGAATAAATTGTTGTCGAGAATAGCCTGAGAAGTTAGAAAAGACACATTTAGTAGGAATGTGCTACTTTGACTCCGCTTTAGCAGAGTGTAAGATGCCATGACTTTCAGGCTTTAACAATTTACTAAAATCGTAGCAGCAGAACCAGCCCGCTAACGATTAGTTATGGTTGCTCAAGGATGATATTTTACAAGACCATAAATTCATGAGCATATCCAGAGTGAATTATTATTGATATCATTGCAACGATTTAGCAAGTCACGATATTCTGGATTTGTGCACAGTAATTATTATTAGATATTCAAATTCGGAACAAGAAGGTTCCGTCTGCATTACTACTGATGAATATTATTGAATATGCATACATAAAAGTAACCTTATAAACGATAAACAATTTGCCTGTTTGCATGGTTAAATAATTTTGGAAAAAATACCGGTAAACTAACTGTTACCCACAGATTAACTGCTAAATAATTTATTTATTCAATTAGTTGTTGTAGTTACTTTAGTTTAGGGCGTAAAACCCTATAGTTATCAACGCCTTTGTTTTGATACTCAGATTTATCCCTAAGATATTTCATATTTTTTTAAATTTATATAATTATTTTTTGTTTTAGTCACACGATCAAAGCCCCTTTTAATTAGGGGTAGTTAATAACGTTAAATTTAGAGTTTAATAGATTATTTATCCTTAAAAAATTTAATATCAGTTTTATTTTTTTTCTTCATCCTTCAGGGTTTCTAATACACCAGGGCTCTGTTTCATAATAAAGTACAAACTAATACTATTAGTCTTGTAGATTTATCTTAATTCAATTAAACCGACTTGTACAATAATAATATGTACTTTAGCATTTTTAATTCCTGTAATATTACTAATAGTCATCACTATCATGAAAAAAATAAGTATTAGTATTATATCACACTAGTTTCTACACTTGTACTATGAACTAATACTATTAGCTTTCATTATAAAACAGGGCCCCGGTCTCACTCTAGTCCACTTAAACCCATAGTATAGAAGGGGTATTCTTGGAGGAAGTGGCTTACTGTAAAAGTACTATTTCAATATTGACACTTTAGCGGTGATTCCTTGTTGATTAGATATTAATGATTCGCATTTTTATGTCCTATTCTTAATCTAAGTATTGCGATCTCTTCCCTTGCAAGATTAAACGTGGTCCATGGGTTAGTCAGCTTTTTAATAATTTTTAATTAACTTGGTGGACATTAATTCCACATGACTTGTCAACTAGATTTCATTTCTTAAAGGAAGTCTTACTTCGTGCAGTGTAAAAATTACAATTAGGTTGTATTTTCTTTAGTAAAGATTGCGGATAACATATGTTACATATTTGATTTTCTTAAAATGTAATTAATTTGTGTAGTATTACATATCCAAGTTACCACCTTTTAAGATATCAAAAATGTTTTTTTTTCAACTGCGAAATATTTTATAGACGTTAAATGATAGGATAAGTAAAATGGCAGACTATGGACATGCAGAATAAACGATATGATAAGATAAAAGAGAGAGAATGTAACCAACTTCTCCACTTATTGTCTTAATGAAATGTTTTTTCAAATGTAAATAAACATAATTTATTAAATAAAGTACTTCCAGTATTAGTATTCATTTAACCTGTGTTGCTACACCCACCGCCAAAGTGTTGGCCAATTTCTACGAGACAACGATTCCGGAGGCACCTCCAGAGAGCCTAATAAATTTCTATTTCTGAGACTAGCCTTTGTAACTTTGTAACACAACTTCACACGACTCAGAACCATCACCTAAAGATTAACCGTCACCTAAAGATTTTGGCCAATTTCTACTAGAGAACGATTCCGGAGGCACCTTACAGTCTCGGCCTAGCTCCCACCGACATTCTATTGTTTTCTACAATTTAGAGACCTGAAAGGGAAGCAATTTGACATGATTCCAGGTATCCAGGCAGCTGCTGCAGGGTCTCTTACAACCCTTCCGCGTGAAGAGTTCCAGAGAGTCTAATAAATTTCTGTTTCTGAGACTAGCCTTAAAACTTTGTAAACACAAATTCACACGACTCAGAACCATCACCTAAAGATTAACGTAAACTGATTCAGAAGTTTTTGAAAATAAGGAAATTTATGAAATGACATTGAATTTGACACCAACGAGACTTGTTTTATTCCAAAGTTACTTCTAAGGATTACGGGAACATTGCAAGGTTATTCATGGATTATTAGAACGATACCCCACACTGTCCCTCTTTTTGGAAGTAGGGAAAATTCTTGAAATTATAATGAGATGTAGATAGTTGACTGTAGATTAATGCTTGAAGAAGTTTATCGGGGGGTGCGGTCAGCAAAGAACAACATAAATAAACAAAACAATATTTATTTATTTTATGCCGACGTTTCGACCTGAGTTTCAGGTCTTCATCAGGGCTATAGAACAAAAGAGATAACAACAACATTTAGAGTAACATACAATTGAAAAGGAATAGTATACAAACAAATTTAGAATTATATAAAATATTGAATTAAATCATAAATGATAAAAAATGATAACTAATAATTGAATAGTACAATTTTTTTTTTTTTTTTTTTTTTTAATTGATTGATATTTGTGGAATTGTATGGTAGTAAATTGAAAACAGTGACTAATATAATATCATGTAGGTAAGAAGATATGTATGATATAAGATATGCAAGTAGTGTCTAAAAAGATTGTAAAATTAAATAAATAAATGGAATCTGCAAATTGATTCCATTTGCAGACAAATTGTTTGTCATAATGTTCAATTTGCAGATTCCATTTATTTATTTAATTTTACAATCTTTTTAGACACTACTTGCATATCTTATATCATACATATCTTCTTACCTACATGATATTATATTAGTCACTGTTTTCAATTTACTACCATACAATTCCACAAATATCAATCAATTTAAAAAAAAAAAAAAAAAAAAAAAAAAAAAAAAATTTGTACTATTCAATTATTAGTTATCATTTTTTATCATTTATGATTTAATTCAATATTTTATATAATTCTAAATTTGTTTGTATACTATTCCTTTTCAATTGTATGTTACTCTAAATGTTGTTGTTATCTCTTCTGTTCTATAGCCCTGATGAAGACCTGAAACTCAGGTCGAAACGTCGGCATAAAATAAATAAATATTGTTTTGTTTATTTATGTTGTTCTTTGCTGACCGCACCCCCCGATAAACTTCTTCAAGCAAAAATCTTGAAATTATATATTACCAATATGTTAGATATGATATATCAAACTTCCAACAAAGAATAATACCACAATATATATAATTAAATGAAATTAATCCTGGTATATTAACTTTCAATGGAACAAAAACCAGATAACTGTTGGATTTCATGAAGTTGACGGATGAAATTGCTGAGTTTTATATCCTTCGGTGGCATTGCCGCCTAATCCAGCGCTGGAGAACATAGCGAGGCCACCCATGGCTCCATTGTCCTCTGGATGTAGGAACTACCAGGAGTGCTTTATCAACTCCATCCATCAACCCAGCAATTGCTTTTTTTAGTTCCCTCTTAAATGTTTCTCATAGCAGATATAAAACTTTGACTTAGTAATTGTAACTGAATATTTTAGAAATATATTGTTTATTAACATTTAGTTTATCATTTAATCGAAAGTTAAATAATATTCTCATAATTTTTATTAACATACATAATATAATTTATATATGATATACAATGGTCTTAGCCAGGGCCTTCATATATTCTTGCCTATTTTCAAGCGATAGTTGATTAAAAGAACAATGTACATGTATTTCATTAAGATTAGTTTAGTCCGAATATAAGTGTCAACGCCAAATACGTTGTACAGTTATCATTAGTTTTTTATAATTTCGAAGCTCAATAATTTTAATCATACATGTTTTTTTATGATCCGATTAAATGTAAATAATCAGAAAAAATACCATATAAATTTCCGTTTTTAATTATTTATTTATTGCTATTTACAATTGTTATTGTTACATTATAATACATTTAGTAAATATGGTCTAGGTGTAAATGGAGTGTTACAGGTGTGTAGATAAACAATCCATTGGTAGCACTCTAATGTTTTACATTAGCAGGTCTCGTGGCCATCTTCTTCTCAAGCGCCTCACAGGATTGTCAGGAATGGAAGAGGAAGCAAGATTAGAAACTAGTGGGTTTGGCTGGTTAGAGAGTTTTTAATTGAAGGAATGATATATGGTTCGGGCTAGATCGGTTACATATGGAACATTAAGTTCTTTATGTATGACTTTATTTGTGATAAAGTAAAGAGCATTGACGATTTAACGAAGGATTTAGGATTGCAAAGATTGGTTACGAGAGGAATTCGAAGGTTCAATGGAGCCTTATGGATACTGTAGGGCAGTCGGTAGGTTTACGACGAAGGGTATTTTGAATGACGAATGGTATATAAGAGGTGATTTTATGGGATTTGTTAGACTTTATTTAAATCCTCCAATTACGATACCATTCTTTGATATGGGATTTGAGGGTTTGAGATGTAATCAGAGGGTAATTATTAACAGCGAGCACACATATGTCATCAGCATACGTGGTGAGGATAGTGTTAGGATTGGTTGGGATGACAGCTGTATAGACGGTGTAGAGGAGAGGACCGAGAATAATACCTTGAGAAACATCAGCGGACATTGTGGTTTATTTGGAATAATCTATCGATGAGAAAGGAACGGATGATGAGAAAGTATGTAGAGGGTAGGAATCTACGGAGTTTGAAAAGCATTCCCGGGTGCCAGACTTGATCAAAAGCCTGTTCTACATCGAAAAAGTCTCCCGCTCAGTACATTCCGCGCTCTAAAGAAGACGGTACAACGTCCACCACACGATGACATTACTGGATAGTGGGGTGGGATGTTCGGAAACTAGTAATCAGGGATTATATGATCAGAATCTAGGATGGGGTATAGGCGTTTTAAAATCTGTCTTTCGAGGATTTGTCCATGATTGGTAATATCACTTTAGTATCATTTTAGCTATTGACAATTTCGATGGGTCAGGAAAATATGTGGAATGGAGTAGGGCGTTATATATTTAGGTAAGGAATAGGATGGTTTTCCAAGGAAGAAGTTTAAGAATGTGGAATGTTATTACTATTTTTGAATGATACTAGAAATCTCTGTATGATTAAATGCTATAGATAGGAGGGTCATTTAGAGCGGAATATTTAGTTCTGCTTCAATACATTCAAGGTGAATTGGGCTAAGGAGGATATCAGGATGTGGAATAAAGGTTTTAGAAATGTGTTGTCCGAATGTTTGTGATTTTCCTTCATCAGTTCTGGTTCGGGATTCGGTGAGAAATAGGTGGTTAAAATCTTTGAAATTCAACAGTTTTTGGTGGTCCTCTATAATGATTTGTCAGTAGTTGTAAGATTTTCAGTAAAGTTAATTAAATTTTGTACTTTCTGATTTCTACTCTTAGTTTGTTAGTCAATTGGTTGTAATACGTTTGCCAGTTGGATATCTGGTCCTATGCCATTTCGATCTTGCTCTGCATTTTTCCCTTAATACGATACGAATATGCTGTGGCAGGTTATTTTGTTTATTGTTATTGATTCTGTTATCCGATGTGTTGTCAGTCATACTTGTTCTTATTGATGTGAATTTTTGTCTAGTGTCAAGTATATAAGTCCAGTTTAGTTTCCAGGTCACATTTAAATTTGTTTCAGTCAACTCTTGCTGTTATCAATGAAGGAGCGGAGGAGAACTGGACTATGATCTGAAAGGTTACCCAGGGATCAGGCTTGAGAGGGAGAAATCTATTGATAAATATGTCAAGGATATTAGGACGGTTTTTGATGGTTGTAATCCAATAAGTCGGATTTGTTTTTTAATTAAAATACTAATAAAGACCAACAAACAGTAGCTAAAAATTATTTAACAAATGATCAATGCATACAAATTTTATTTTAGAATAATATTTATATATTTAAGGAACTAAAAAATTTATGACAGGGTCAACTTAACAAAAATAAATCAATCATAATAACCTATTCCATTATAGGACAAATAAATTTTAACAATTAAAATAGGATAAAGCTTCCCATCTTTCCTTGTCCAACTCGTTTCCACTCATTCCAGTATTATTATCACTGGTGATTTTAACACCAATATGCTCTCAATCTTTACCTCGTTCCTTATTCTCCTACACATAACACACAATCCTGTGACACCTGGTTTGACCTTTTTATCTGTGACTCTGCAGTGAAAATCCTTTCCTCTTCCCAGCACCCGGTTCCTTTTCTCTCATCTCACGATCTGATCCAAATATCGTACGACCTACCAGTCAAATTCTTTACTCCCAAAATCATATCATACCATAATTTGGACCCCCTTTTCTATGAATCCCTTCAACCTGACCTTGATTCCGTCCAGTAGGACACTATACACTCTTATAACTCCATTGACCCTATGGATTCCATCCTCACTTCACATCTGCAATCTATATTGGACATCCATGCTCCGCTCAAAACCCGAACCTTACGCCGTCCAACTGCACCTAGGCTATTCCGGAAACAAAGGAAATGATAAAACAAAGAGAAGCAGCTAGACGAAAATATTGTACGACCCCCCTGTCTGCTGATCATTTTAATTTTAAACTGGTCCATAATGCAACCCAGTTAGCATTTCGACTGTTAAATTCCTTCGGATTCATCACGCCCTCTACAATGCTCCCGATCCCAAATCCAAGTTAAAATACTCCGTAATTTATCCCTACCAGAATCCAATAACTTAAGCTCCCTTCCAATAACACCTGACGATCTCAACAACCATTTCACATGCCATGCTACTGACCAATCAACATTTCCAGATATTCCAAATTCCAGACAACATGCCTGTTAAGTTGATTAAATCCTGTCTTCCAGTCCTTATCTCCACACTTTATCATATATACAATTTTTCCTTGCAAAATGCCACATTTCCTTTTTGTTGGAAAACCGATTTAGTTCGACCATTAAATAAAATCCCAAATCCTTCTTCACCTAATATCTTCCGTCCTATTTCTCTCCTCTCCATCCTTTCAAAACCAACTCTCAAACTTCCTAGAAGAATGTTCTCTCATCAATCCTCTCCAATCCGGCTTTCGACCTGGGTATTCAACACAATCCGCTGTCCTTAAAATAACCCACGACCTCCAAACTGCCATGGAACACCAAAAGCTAACTATGCTCATCCTCCTTGATTTCTCCAAAGCATTTGACACGCTTGACCACAACATCTTTCTTACCAAACCACGAAATCTTCCTCTATCCAACAGTGCTTTGCGCTGGTTTCAATCCTTCCTATCCGATCGTTCCCAGTACTTGGACAGTGGTTCCTGTGGTTGATAAACCTCCATCAATCACCAATGGAGAACCTCAGGGTTCATCGCTATCCTCTACCCTTTTTGCTATCTACATCAATGACCTTCCAATGCTTATCCAACATTCTCAATACCATTTGTGTGCAGATGATTTCCAAATTTACCTTTATTTCCCACCTTCTGACCTATTAGTTGCTACGGAGAAGATTCAAGAAAACTTGAATAGAATTAGACAGTGGGCACAAGAAAATCAGCTTAAGTTGAATGCAGAGAAAACTAAGGCAATTGTAATAGGATCCAATCACCTCCTGAAAACTATTCAACCTTATTCCTAAACAACAATCCAATACAATTCCATTCATACGTTAAAAACCTTTGTGTCACTATAGACCAAAGTCTCTCCTGGAAAAATCACGTGTCCGATATTTCCCGTCGTACCTTTTCCATCCTTAAGCGTCTAAATTATCTTCGTCACCTACTTCCCTTTGAAACCAGCAGGCTCCAGGTTACTTCCTTAATATTTCTTCACTTTGACTATTGCTGTGTGGTTTACGGGGGTGTCTCTTGGGACCTCGAAGCAAAATTATAACGGTTAAATAATTGCTTTGTATGATTCATCTTTGGGGTCCCCAGGGACGCCTCTGTCACCCGATTTTATGAAGAGTTGATGTGGCTTTACCCCTCCTTTCGCCGTAAATATTTCCTTGCTTTCTTTCTCTATCAAGTTATCCAATCCCGCCGTCCATCGTACTTCTCAGATATCCTTCAATTTAAGTCCTCAGTGCATTCCCGCAATATCCGCTAACGGCCTTCAGCCTTATAAGGAACTGCCCATCGAACCGCAGCCTTTAGTAGATCTTTCCTCATCCGTTCCTCTTCCCTATGGAATTCTATTCCCTCCTTTATTCGTAGTTCTAATACCCTTTCAATCTTCAAATCCCGTATCTTCGACTACCATCTGTCCACCAAATTCCAGAAGAATAACAGTTGAAAGTTTCAAAAAAGCTTTATATATTTTCTGTATTTTATGTCTTGGATTTTTTAATTGTAAATATGTACACTAGCAGAAATTATCTCTTTTCATTTATTATTTTGTAGTTTAATTGTATTTGATTTTTTTTCTTTTTATTTACTATCAGAAGTCATCTTATATTTTATGATATGATTAGTGGTTTTATTTTATTTGTTTTATCATTATTTTATATATTCTGTAAATTATTGTTATTTATTTGTATCTTTTTAAGTTCATTGTATTATGTTATTTATTGGCATCTTGTAATTTCATCTCTATTTTGTAATTTACTCTAAGGCTCTAAAGCCTAATTTTATTCTATGTAAATTATTCAATCCCAGAATAAATAAGGATTATCATTATTATTATTACTATCTATGTGTCTTGCTTGGTGTAGGAACTTCACGGGCAAAACTTATTTCGTGAATAACCTTCCAACAACGAATAACCTTTCTCTACGTCCATTGTTGGGAAAATCTTAATGGACTTCTTTGAACCCGATTGTGCAAAAGTATAGTATGTGGAGCCTGCGTCTGGCAACTTTATACATACCACTACTGCAAAGACAATCAAAGAAGAATTGTGATTAAAAATCCATTCCACACCACTTCCCATAAGTCGTAAATATAATTAATTAATTTCTCTATTCAAAAGGTCGTCGCTTACGGTTTGTTTCAGTTACATATTCATATTAACAGGGAAACTAATAATAATGAAATTTTCAAAATACGTTTTAGCATAATACGGATCTCTACTAAAATTTTTATAATGCGTAATAATGGAAGTAATATAATACTGATATAAAATCAAGGAATTGTATATAATATAAATAGGAATACTTATTTAAGAAAAACTAAGTTAAAGATAAAGCATTTATATAGATAACAATGATTCATAGATATTTCATCGTTTTTTTTTTTAATTTAAATTAATTCATCTCTTTGTGAAAATCCCCTCTTTAACTTCCGATATAAACTGCTAGATCGTTTTTTTCTTATTCCGAATTAGGATTAGCCAAACAGCTGAAAAATGAATTAACCTTGGAAAGGACTCGGGGCAGAAGGATTGCGCCATTGTGCAGGCCGGGGAACAAAATATGACGTCAGCGGGGAGCACTTTGATCAGCGAGCCTTTAATACTAACCAGCTACTCGTTACTAAATGCTTTGAAATTCCCTTATAGGTACCGCCTCCAAAATTTCACTCTCTTTTAGTAGATGCTGATGTTGGTTCCAATATCAGTGTTCAATTAGTATGCTTTAACCTGAATGCAATTTCTATCACGTTTCATAATCATAGAAATAATCGGTAAATTAGGATCATTTTGTCTATTTACCTTACCTACCACATTCCTTCATGATGTATTAATCGAGTGTGTATAAAGGGTACATTACATAAAAACCCAGGGGACTTCAGGGGATGATTCAGACAACAATGTCCCAATTAATCTTCTAATCGAAAGATAATCTTTAAAGTTCTATTTTCTAACTCTGGAATATTTCAAAATAAAACTCTTTTATATCTTGTGAAAATGATGTTCCATACAATTTCATCCAACCCAAGGGGAGAAGACGAACTAGTATTCATATTCCATTTCTTGGATAAAGTATGTACTCATAATGTAATCATACTTTTATGAACAGTGTCACAAAATTGTAAGATATCATTAGATAGAAAAAAGGTTTTCAAAAAATAAATTATGAACAACAAATGTTCAAAATGTCCCTTTTCTCTGACGAGTAAGTTTGGAGCCTGGGCCTGAAGTCATTATCATACGGTACCCCTTAGGCACACCAGATCCTAACCCAGGGCTCCATAATCTATAAAGCCCTCTAATTAATATATTAGATAAATTAACCCTCTACCGGAGACGATAGGTAATGTTGGTTTGGGCCACTCTAATTTAGGTCGCTAAATTAGGTCGCATCTCTTTTACCCTAACATCTCCAAACTTAGATTAAAAGAGGTTTAGTCCTATTTCCCAAGAGAGAATCCCCAAGCCGATAGAGATAAGACTAACTTATCAAATTAGTTTTTGCCCAGTTAAACCTGGATTTTGTTTTAATTATAAAGAAATCAGAATAAAGATCGATACCATTAGTAATTAATTGACCATTGGTAATTCCAAGGTTTTAACGTATTTTTTAAACTAGAAACGGGTAAGTACAACTTGAGATAAAGATTAATCAGCATCTGGTGGTGTAAGATTAATTTTTAAAGAACAACGTTTCTAGAAATAATACAGTTGTTGTTTAATGAAAGATTGAACAGTTTATTTCAGAAATAAGGGAAATGTACTTTTTTATTTGAAGGAAGTAAATAATAATTTGGCTTACAAGGAGAATGCAAGGACTTTGGGCTACGGATTTAATTCAGATTTTGTTAGACGGTAGATTTTGTTTTCCTGTTGATGATGATTTATAGGAGCCATTACTAAATAATTTTTTTAGATATTTGCAGTAGAAAATGCAATTCATTCGTTAGATAAAGTTCTGTAGCAAACGATTACACATCATCTCGTTAAGAAAGTCTGCTTTCCGCAAGAATTACAAAGCAGCAGATGCCTTTGACTTAATACTGCTCTAATTCGATGCGTGAGATGCTTTTCTAAATTATTTTTCATTTGTTTTTATGACAAGTTTCGCCATTGTACGGGCAATGAGGGGTAAAAAACTAGTCATATTTTTATATTAACCCTTTTAATCTGATAACCAATTTATTTATAGTTTTCTTTCACAATTTTTTGTAACCATTAAAATTACCAATTTATAATTTTTAATTTTATTAAAATTAGCTCTATATTCGTTAAAAATATTAGGTTAAAATGGACTAGGTACTTACGTTGTTTTCGTCGAAAACCCTGAAGACAAGGGACGCGAACTTCGTGGGATCGCCTTGTGGGAAAAACTGCCTGTATATCTTGATGAATCCCTGGAATGAAAAAAATTGTTAATAATTATATAATCTTTACACATTCTTGAGATTGGTTATTATTGTTTAAATAAATAGATTTTATCCAGTTTTAGTCTCGAAAACAATTATTATTTTTATGTAAGTCCGATGATTCGGCCAATTCGGCCATCCTCAAGGACAACTTAAAACAATTTCAGAACCACATCATTAAAAGAAACAACAAGATTATACTGGCTGTTCTGCTCAGATCATTAGTCCACAGTTATCCTATTTTGCCAATTTTTATCACAGTCAACCTTCTCTATTATAATTTATCACAACAATTGTGACCAAAATAGTGTAATTGTGGACTGAAATTAATGACCAGGGCAGAATAAGCTGTATAAAGTTATTTTTTTCCCAATATTATATGGTTCTGAAATTGTATTAAAATCGGTCTTGAGGATGGACAATTTGGCAGAAACGTCGGACTTAAAAATAATTAAAAATTGTTTAGAGAGTAAAATTCGATAAAATTTATTTATTTAAACATTGCTAATGATATTCACATTTAAAAAAATTTCTATGTTGCATATTTAATTGGTAATACTAAGGTATTTGAATATATCACTCCATGATTATTCCACCACTACCAAATAAAGTAGTTAGTAGCATATCTACCACTGAAAGAACAACGAATAATAATCGCACAAAGATAGGTCATCTCAAGTCAACAGTAAACTGCAAACTCTCTCTCTAGAACACCAGACTTGTATGAACAAGATGAATTTATTTCGAAAAAGTGAAATATTTTGTTTTGCTTGGTGTGAATAATGTCTTACATGATTTTTAAAATCATTTACTTCCTCATAAACATATTTGACGTTAATATATATTTTTGTTTTCTCTTAAGTCGTAATACTTAATTTAAGAATGACTTTTAATTTAAGTAATGAATTTAATTTAATCTAATTATTAAATTAAAATAAAGGAATAAACTGAAGCAATTAGGAAACATAATGTATGATGAATAATGAAGAGAGGATCACCCCAATATCACTATGAATTCCAAACATCTATTCAGCTATAAACGGATTCCAGACCGGTCCAATATTATTTATGCGATATGGGTATTCACAAGAAATGGTTCTGATCTGACAATGAAGTAGTTCCATTGCTTATTTAGATTAATAGTAATTTACAGATTATCAATCAATTCAACAATCTTGCTTAGCTATATTGTTTTATTTTATTTAATTATTGAAGTTTATAACTGAATACTTGATAATACAGAACATGAACTGTAGAAATAAGGAATCGATCTTCTGAAATCCACATAGGAAGGAGTAACCAACTGGCAACACTCAAATGATAAAAATATTATTTTATTTTCTAATTCCTTAAATGGTTGGACAATCATAATGGAGGAGAGTTCTTGTATTAAATTATTTAAAATATTATAAAAGGGAAGATTTAATAGCATTATAAATTGAATGTACAAACCATTGTGTTTTAGGTCATTTGTGAGAATACTAAGCATTAATAACACTATCCAAACCAATAGTGACGCTAATTTCCCTCTTGCTTCATATATATTGAAAGCAAACTGATAAAGAATATTATTCTATGTAATTATTATTTATTTTTAATTTAGAATTAGTTTCAGTTCTTTTAAAATTATATCAGTATAGGTATTAGGTTTGAAATATTATGGAATAGTTTTAATTTAATTTATTTTTTCTAAACTGTTTTCTTTTTCATTCATTCACTTAACTCATTCGAGGCCGATTGCAAACCGTATGAGTAATTGATTTACGAGCCTATAAGAAACCGTATGTTCAATAATAATAATGAGCATTTATTATTTATTCCAAGTAAATCAGTTGTCAAGATAAATTTTTTTTTAGAATTAATAGTATCTGTAAAGTATAGAATAATGAAATTTGGCATTGGTTTTATTGCGTACCTACAACAAAATGTTTATTAATATTAATGAGGTATTTATATTTTACATAACATTGCACACTGGTGTCCAATCCCCTCCTCAATATAAACATTTCTGAGCGAGCAGCATACACGTTCTGCAATTATGGTATAAAAGCGAATTGGGTGATGTCTAGTTTAGGGTTTAGTCTGTATGAAGTATATGTTAAAGGGATGTACTATGACAACATAACTTTAAGTAGCTTTGAGAAAATAATTTTTATCCGAAATAAGAGGGTAAGTGAAAGTTGTGTTATGTGGGTACCGCGTTGTGTAAGAAAGTTCTTGCAAATAATATCTTTTCATGAAGGAAACAATAAAATAAATTTTACTCTACCTAAAAGCGGTTCATACTTATCAACATGCGTTAACGGGAACCTCATTTTTTTTTTAATTTGAAAAGACTGATATTTAACAATATGGGATCAAATAAGTAACATATTATGTTTCAACTGTTAAGTTTAAATTTATAAATAAATAAGATCTAATAGGAAAAAAAGAAAAGAACCAGGGAGATGGGACAGCTACAGTAGGAAAAAAATTTCTTTCAGAAACAATATCGATCAACCAATGATAACTAACTGGGCCCAAGATCCTTGAGTTGGCAATATTGCAGCTAATGATGCGGTACAGATTTTAGCCATTAACAAGTTGCAGATGTTTGCCGCTCTGTTGGATATCTAGATGGCGCTTAATGCTCCCAAACTCTGACTAATATAATCATGATTTCATGGGGGAGAGGGCAGAGTTGTTACTTCATGCCATTCAATATATAATGTATTATCGGCCCGGGAAGTTGAGGAAAAGGACTGCAGTGTATAAATTTTATAAATGAGTAAAGTAGGCTTGAATAAAATGAAAAGAAGGTTGGAAAGGTCCCAGACGTTAAAATAATTAGTGGTAATGAAATTTTAATTAAAGAAAACCAACTGAAATTTTATCTCGTTCCTCAGTCTCATAATTTTAATACCTCATAATATGTATATATATTTTCAGCCTACCTATTTAAAGAGTATATCTCCTTATACTATAGCGTTAAAAAAGTACAGGTATGCAGAGCAGTGTTCTGTTAATTTGTTTTCATTTTATTTTTTTATTATCCCACTCCCAGTTATTTCTGTCATAAGGAGGGAGGGTCATCTACAGATTACCATCCTATTTTAACTATGACGAGGAGTCAAGATTTCATTTTGTTGGACCGCCACAGATATAAAAGTTAGCCTCCTTCAGTCGGATCCAAACCGGCGCCGTTGCAGTCAAACTAAGTCTAAGCTTTAACTTGCTCAGCTATAAACGGTAGTATTTCGTTTATTCGTTTGTTGTGTGAGGTTTGGCTGTGTTCTGTTACTGACGCACCGTGGAGATCGTGTAGCATGACTTGGTGATTTTGTTTGAAATGTTTGTTGCTTGTTTATGAGAGGTTTTTTAGCTCTCTCATAGATTTGTGAAGTATTTGTCCAAATGGGTTTCGGTGCACACCTATTTGTGCAGTCACTATCTTAGTTTAGTGCATATCATCTGTGAAATAGAGTGAAAATACATTATTTAAAATAAACCGCATCTGTTTCACATTAGGACTCTATTATAGACATGGTTCTCAATAATTTCAAAATAAATAATAATAGCAACCTCTTGTTTACCATTAAATATGTATATATATATATATATTGCTATGTACTAGTAGCAGATTTACTTGGGATGCCAGGATAATCGCTGAAGGTAATTATCCAAAAATAAGTTAATTAATTGATTATAAATTGAGTCCTAAAAAACTATTATTATAATTGGATTTCTTTCCAAAGGCTGTTTGTGTGATTACCAATTAAATACATTTATATTTATAAAATGTTGTTACCATTAATTATATAGGATAATAAAGAGTGATATTAGGTTATATAATAGTATATAAACTACATAAAGAAACTAAGTATTTATTTACAATTTGTTATTATAATTAAAATCATTCAAATGATTCAGATAAAGGTTGCCATAAAATATAGATTATCACACGATTACTTATTAGTTAATTTATACTTATAGCTGCTGATGCCGTGGGATGTAGTGCCGTAGGTGTCTTCTGTTTCATAAGGGATGTCCAGGTCTGGTGGCCCTTATCACGACTTCGTCTGGTCGAAGTGCATCCTCTATGTCTGCCTCCTGGCTATGGTCCACCCCCGTCTAAGCCTTCCTGTTGAGTGTGTCCGTCTCTCTTCTCAATTTTCTCTGTATTTTTCTCCCACTTCCCTTTAGGGGCGTTACCTTATTTTTAAATATCTTCTCTGATTGGTTATCGATGTCCGAAGACTCCCGATGCAGGCGTCCCCCTCCTCAGGGCCGAGGATGTGTAACAAAAAGTTTGACTTGTCCAGGAAGGGCCTGCACCTGGTTAATTTGATTCTGGTCCCTCGTCACAAACTATCATTTTTGTTAGAACACTTAAAGGTTAACCAATCTAATTTTCTCAGGGGCCTCTGGTAATGTGACAAACTTAATACAGATGTTTTCATATCCGGGGACGCAATAAGAGACTCCTACCTTAATAAAAACCTTAATAAACGACATATTGTTGAAATCATCGCTAATGCCTCGATACATAGCAATATATATATGTCCATGTCCTTTAAACTTCCAATTATACTGGTTTTTGCCAAAGATAGGAAGAGTTTTTGTAAACGGAATTTGTTAAAAAATAATAGACTTGAAATAAGAAATATTAACGAACTGAAAGTAAAAATAAACTATTTCTGAAGCGAATCTAACTAAAACTTGAATTTTTTAAATGAGAGAAATGCTTTATTCAGCCATGTTGACCAATGACATTAGGTTGCTACATCACAAAGCATCAATCCATGATCGGACATCTACACAATATATATATTCATATGTTATAACAATAAGTTTTTTTTTCTTCATCCTTTTTGTTCTCTATTTTTCTAATTTTCCCATTCATTCTTCAAAATCAATACCAGTCTACAAATCCAAATACTACAAATATTAAACACAATAATAACTAGAAATATTTTGTTTTATTTTATTTCATTCATTTCACTCCTCTTTCCTTTTTTTATCAATTTAGCAATTTCATTACACTTAACAACTTTATTCCATTTCCTTGACAATGCTATTTTCCCTAACTCACTCTCTCAGACCTCCCAATTCCAGCGATCCGCTATCCACGTTCGATCCGTTAAACGAATTAATAACCAGACAGCAATGTGGGGTGAAAACAAGGACATATAAAAGTCATCGCTCTAGATCAGTGTATACAAAGAAACATAAATTTAAAAAAAATTATAAATGTACAAATTTAGGAAAAAAAACACAGAAAGTCAGTTAAAAGAAGGAAATACTTCGATAAATAGATAAGTTAAAGGAAATCATTTAATAAATAAATAAGTTAAGGGAGTACATAAATTAAAACACAATGAATCATCTCGGGGCTACGTGCCATGCAGGTGATGATGTATGATCTCCAGGGAGTCCAAAATAATTTTTCCGCCAAGATCGCAATATCTCCGATGCCAACACCTAGGTCTTCCAAGAAGCTCCTAGTTTTATCTGATATTTTTCGAGAGATCCAAACCAGAGGCCTCTCCCAAAGAATTCTTTCTCTCCAAGGTCTCGTGGAATTTTCCCTTAAGGAAAGGGACGCATTTTTCATATATTTCCTTTTTTCCCCTTTCCACTCCAACCACCTGATCGAGATCATTATTTTCAAATCTAACCGTCAGATCCAAGACCAGAGCCGTGCTTCCTGTTTTAGAATATACCACTATATCAACGTATCTTACGGATCAGTAAGTGCCCACACAATAAACCACATCACAAACAGGTGAAATATTTTTTTCCCTGGAACTACATCAATTCATTTTCCACCCTGTGGTTTCGGTGTGTTATGAGCAAGGAGTTGTTGGGACATTTTCCCAGCACATGAGCTGGTGTTTTGAGACAGAGGGACCCAACTTCTCTTTGCTGTCCCTGGCTCCTGGGACTCCACACAGGAGTGTATAGTTTATATTTAGTTTCAATGCGTTCGCCCAGTACCAGCTACTCACACATATATCTCTTAGCTTTCGGGGTCTTTTTGAAATGGCGAACACCACTACCCTGCCACTTGCAGTTGGCCCATTCTTCGAATGCATTCTCTCGCAGTGACTGGCGTAGAGCTCTCACATTTTGGTAGCTCTGATCCACAACCAGTCTATCGGCACATACCGCGATTTCAGCTTCGTTACTAAATATAGACTGGAATAGGGCATTCGGAACATTCGACAGTCGCTGTGCAATAGACCAATGCTGCAGAGGAGTCGCACATTGGCAGTAGATCAAGCCAGTCCCCGATATCTCCTGGGTATAACATATAACATCGCCTACGATGTGTTAGCAGAGAGCCCGATGATGGCCTTGATACTCCTGTGGATATTGGTATTCCCTTCAAAATTGCAGGACGTATCTTTTTAAGGAGCGCTGTCTGGAAACTTATTAAAGTTCATTGAAGAGAAATCCATAATGTGAAAAAGACATACTTTATTGGTGGTGTTGTCCTATTCATGATTATTCAGGATATTACAAATTAATTAATGTATTTTATTCCTTTATACTGCTTTTAATTAAGTCGGTACTAATGAAAAAAAAATGCTAGACATTTTTTATGTGTTTATTTATTACAATTTGCAACTGTATTTACATAATACCACATTAAGTAAATATGATGTAATATAAAAATGGAGGGATATAGACATATAGAAAAACTACCCATCGGTAGCAGTTTAAGCAAATTTCTTCGCTAGAAGGTCTTGAGGCCATCTTCTTTTCAGGCACCTCGGAGGATTGTCAGGAATAGATGAAGCATGGTTAGGAAGTAGAGGGTTTTGGTGGTTTGGGACTTTATAATGGAAGGATTGATATCTGGTTCGGGCTATATGGAACATTGAGACCTTTATGGATGGATGATTTTATTTGTGGGAAAGTAGGGAATTGAGGATTTTGGATTGTAAGTATTGGCTACAGGAGCAATTGGAAGATTAAGAGGAGCCCCAAAGCTCAACTCCCTAAGTGTAGACTGGCCTTATAATTGTCATGTAAATCAATAGAAAAAAATTTAATTTATTGAACCACCCTATTACAAACAATACATTTGGTAATTGTTCTTCAAACTATATGATACTCTATCTAATCAATCGTTTACCAGAAGAACTAATAAATATATCAACCACAAAGAAAACTAAACAAGAAATATTTGACTGGGTACTTTCTTATTTGTATTATTTCCAGTAACTGATTTTGATAAATACAATGACCATATCTACCTTTATTTTTTTCTTAACTCTAAATAATTATTCATTATATTACGATGAAAATTAGCTACATATGTGTGTACTTAGTTACAGATATTATTTGTTTAGATATTAATAGACCCTTATTTTTATCGTATTCTTATATCACCTTGTTTTATTCTCATTATTTTTCAATTCAGATTACTTTCGGATATTTTGGTTAGTGTTATTTTTTATTAATTTATTTTGTTTTTTTAGTTTCTTTTTAGTATTTTTAAATTGAATTATTAATTTTACCATTAGAGATAAATTTATCTTGTGCTAATCTAGCTTATAAATTGTAATAGCACCCACAGCACCCTAATATTTTAAATTGTAATTAATAAATTTAACTTACGTATAAAAAAAGTATATTATCATTTTTATGTGTTATTTAGGAAATGACCGACAGATGTTGTCACCCATTCGTACCATATTTGATGTTATATTCTAAATGAATAAAAAATGAAATCTGTACAACTACTACCCATAGCTTACTGAAGTATATTTATCATTTTGTAACGTGTGTTACAAATGAAATTAGCAACACGGAACAACATGAAGATTTACTGTTGAGTTATTAGCTACAAGGAATCCAATCACAGAAATTGATTGTTTAATATGCCTTAGACTGGACTCAGATAGTAAGAGACTTAATATCGGCTCTAATGCTGCTCGTGGTGAGGAGTAATATTGGACTGGCAAGTTATCGATACAATATAGTCAAATTAGAAACGGAAGCTCATTAGTGAAGATAAGAAAAACTCGTTAATGGTTTGTTTCAGATCAAAAACGTTTCGGCTACTAGGCTATTAACAGCCTCGCTTAATTTTTTTAAAAATGTTTGCATTCTATTATGCCAAAGTTTTAATATATATTATTTAATTACATACACAAAACATTTTATTTCTTGAAACAAAGGAAATATTACCAAAAAAAATAGCATTCTATGATAATCGTGAATTACCCCATATAGGTTATTTAAAGTAAAAATTAACTATTGACATAACAGCCACGTAAACTCTAACGTAACGTAACGTTTATCTATAATTTATGTTTAGCTATGCAAGTTATTGTACATTTAAATGTATTGTAAATCATATTCCTAAAAATGAATTTTTACCTGAGGAAAATATATCTCATTTGTTAATTATCAAATTCTTAAGGTTAAATTCCCTATTTCATTTAAAATGTGTTATCTACTAATCAATATGTTATCTACTATCAATATTATAT